>NC_090657.1:136409655-136709655 GCF_040937935.1 Hyperolius riggenbachi
ATAATCAGGTATATATCTGCATTCTTGGTGATACTGCAGATCACCAATAATCAGATTCTCTCTGTGTGCTGACACCGATCGTTACACATACATACATACATACATACATACATACATACATACATACATCTACACACATACATATACACACACACACATATACACACATACATACATGCACACATACATGCACACATACATGCACACATACACACACACACACACACACACATATATATATATATATATATATATATATACACAAACACAAACACATCACTTCCTGGTTGGCGGCCATGTTTTTTGTTTGTAAAAACTGCCTAAAACTGGAAATTAAAAGCCAGGATCACAACGGGAAATGGCAAAGAGGGATCCAGGAGATCACAGTGACTTGATTAGTATGTTTTTTTTTATTGTACAAATCAGACAGTACAGATTCTCTTTAAAAAAAAAAGATGGGTACCCCAGACCCTCATCATCAGTGTAACCCCTGATCAGTTTTGGATTTACAAAAGGGTCTCTCTGTTCCTTCTAAAAGGGGCCTCCAGAACAATGCCATAAGCAACATTATGCATCCATTTCCATGCAGTGGAGGAGAAGACGTGATTAGAGATGAGCGTAATGGAGTAATTACGATTTTGCGAAATTTCGTGTAATTACGTTTATGGCCGTAAGTACATAATCGTAATGAAGAAGGATTTCGCGAAATTTCGCGTAACCGTAATTTTCGCGTAATTTTCGCATTGCAACTGTTATTACAAAATTAATGCGTATGGTCATGCTCCCGAAGCGGAAAAGTTGACGCATGTATCAATGTTAGGTAGCCGCCGACTTTAAGGGTTAATAGCAAAGCCCCCTTAAATGCTAAGAGCCTCAAATTTGGAGAATATATTAAGGAGATCAGGAGGAATAAGAGGAAAATTTTTTTTTTCAAAAAGACCTTATAGTTTTTGAGAAAATCGATGTTAAAGTTTCAAAGGAAAAATGTAAACATTTAAAAACCCGCCGACTTTAACGGTGAATAGCAAAGCCTGCTTAAAGTTTAGGAACACCAAATTCCCAGGGTATATTAAGGGGATCAGTGGGAATAAGAGGAAAAAATTTTTTTCAAAAAGACCTTATAGTTTTTGAGAAAATCGATTTTTAAGTTTCAAGGGCGAAAATGTCTTTTAAATGCAGAAAATGTCAGTTTTTTTTGCACAGGTAACAATAGTGTATTATTTTCATAGATTCCCCCAAGTGGGAAGAGTTTTACTTACTTCGTTCTGAGTGTGGGAAATATTAAAAAAAAACGACGTGGGGTCCCCCCTCCCAGACCTCTTTAACCCCTTGTCCCCCATGCAGGCTGGGATAGCCAGAATGCGGAGCACCGGCCACGTGGGGCTCCGCACCCTGACTATACCAGCCCGCATGGTCCATGGATTGGGGGGTCTCGGAAGGGGAGGGGCAGCCAAGCTTTCCCAATCCAAAGGCAAGGGGCTCTTCTCCACCTCCGATGGGCAGTGGAGGTGGAGGCCGCGATTTCCTGGGGGGGAGGTTCATGGTGGAATCTGGAAGTCCCCTTTAAAAAGGGGTCCCCCAGATGCCCACCCCCCCTCCCAGGAGAAATGAGTATAGAGGTACTTGTACCCCTTACCCATTTCCTTTAAGAGTTAAAAGTAAATAAACACACAAACACTTAGAAAAAGTATTTTAATTGAACAAAAAACATAACCACGAAAAAAGTCCTTTAATATTCTTAATTAACCATTAATACTTACCTGTCCCTTTAAATAAATGATCCCTCGAAATAGCCTCGGAAATGTTCTATCAGTTACAATGTAACAACTTTGTTACATTGTAACTACGCCGCACCCGACGCCACTCGCCGCTCAGCCGCCGCATACGCGTCCGTGCAGGACGCTAAGTCCCCGCTGGCCCCCGCTGTCCACCCCGCCCACATCTGTCACACACATGTCACCCACATGTGGGTGACATGTGGGAGAGGCGGGGAGGGCAGCGGAGCCGGCGGGGACTTAGCGTCCTGCACGGACCCGACAGAGCTCTGAGCTATATAGCTCAGAGCTCTGAGAAGCATCTTTGTATTTGGGCTCCAAGGAGCCCCATTGGTCCTTAGCAGACCAATGGGGTTCCTTCAAATCAGAAGGAACCCCATTGGTCTGCTAAGGACCAATGGGGCTCCTTGGAGCCAAAATACAAAGATGCTTCTCAGAGCTCTGAGCTATATAGCTCAGAGCTCTGTCGGGTTTGTGCGGCGGGTGAGCGGCGGGTGACGTCGGGTGCGGCGTAGTTACAATGTAACAAAGTTGTTACATTGTAATAACTTTGTTACATTGTAACTGATAGAACATTTCCGAGGATATTGCGTGGGATCATTTATTTAAAGGGACAGGTAAGTATTAATGGTTAATTAAGAATATTAAAGGACTTTTTTCGTGGTTATGTTTTTTGTTCAATTAAAATACTTTTTCTAAGTGTTTGTGTGTTTATTTACTTTTAACTCTTAAAGGAAATGGGTAAGGGGTACAAGTACCTCTATACTCATTTCTCCTGGGAGGGGGGGTGGGCATCTGGGGGACCCCTTTTTAAAGGGGACTCCCAGATTCCACCATGAACCTCCCCCCCAGGAAATCGCGGCCTCCACCTCCACCGCCCATCGGAGGTGGAGAAGAACCCCTTGTCCTTGGATTGGACAAGGGCTCGGAGGGGGAGGGGAAAGCTTGGCTGCCCCTCCCCTTCCGAGACCCCCCAATCCATGGACCATGCGGGCTGGTATAGTCAGGGTGCGGAGCCCCACGCGGCCGGTGCTCCGCATTCTGGCTATCCCAGCCTGCATGGGGGACAAGGGGTTAAAGAGGTCTGGGAGGGGGGACCCCACGTCGTTTTTTTTTATATTTCCCACACTCAGAACGAAGTAAGTAAAACTCTTCCCACTTGGGGGAATCTATGAAAATAATACACTATTGTTACCTGTGCAAAAAAAACTGACATTTTCTGCATTTAAAAGACATTTTCGCCCTTGAAACTTAAAAATCGATTTTCTCAAAAACTATAAGGTCTTTTTGAAAAAAAAAATTTTCCTCTTATTCCCACTGATCCCCTTAATATACCCTGGGAATTTGGTGTTCCTAAACTTTAAGCAGGCTTTGCTATTAACCGTTAAAGTCGGCGGGTTTTTAAATGTTTACATTTTTCCTTTGAAACTTTAACATCGATTTTCTCAAAAACTATAAGGTCTTTTTGAAAAAAAAATTGTTCCTCTTATTCCTCCTGATCTCCTTAATATATTTTCCAAATTTGAGGCTCTTAGCATTTAAGGGGGCTTTGCTATTAACCCTTAAAGTCGGCGGCTTTTTTATATTATACGGAGCGTTACGGTTTAACGCGATATTACGGTAGCGTTTAATGCGAAATTACGGCATGAACGAAACGCGAAATTACGCGTTGAAAATTACGCTTACGGTATTTTCAATTACGATTTTAATGGCAATTACGCTACTGTAATTTCGCATCGTAATCGCAAATTTCGCATGCGTAATTTTAGTAATTCGAAATTTCGAAAATTTCAGCTCATCTCTAGACGTGATCCACTAACATGGAATTTTGACCTCTTTTGGGTCAGGGCTGTTACCAGTCTATATTTGGGTATCTTTTCTATCTTTAAATCACTGCAAATATATTTCTGCATTTACAAAGATTTTTCCTGTTGGTGAAGGTTCAAGGAGGTCTCTCAGGAATAAGTCTGTCATAACAGACTATTCCAAACTCAATAATAGGAACTTGCCCTTCTTCATAGAATTGTCATGTATTTGTCATGTATTTACATAATTAATAGGTGTGAAACATGACAACCCTGCTTAATTTAATTGTTTCAATACTCACGCAGTATTTCTCCTGAACCATGAAAACGGTCTCTGAGTCATTAAATTCCTACTTACTAACAAGGGAGAAAAATAAAATAAATACAAGTTCTCTGCAAAGAAAGCTGCTCAGAAGATGTGTACATCAGGGTGTGCATCATAGTTACATAGTTATTTTGGTTGAAAAAAAGACATACGTCCATCGAGTTCAACCAGTACAAAGTACAACTCCAGCCTGCTCCCTCACATATCCCTGTTGATCCAGAGGAAGGCGAAAAAACCCTTACAAGGCATGGTCCAATTGGCCCCAAAAGGGAAAAATTCCCTCCCGACTCCAGATGGCAATCAGATAAAATCCCTGGATCAACATCATTAGGCCTTACCTAGTAATTGTAGCCATGGATGTCATTCAACCCAAGGAAAGCATCTAAGCCCCCTTTAAATGCAGGTATAGAGTTTGCCATAACGACTTCCTGTGGCAATGCATTCCACATCTTAATCACTCTTACTGTAAAGAACCCTTTCCTAAATAAGTGGCTAAAACGTTTTTCCTCCATGCGCAGATCATGTCCTCTAGTCCTTTGAGAAGGCCTAGGAACAAAAAGCTCATCCGCCAAGCTATTATATTGCCCTCTGATGTATTTATACATGTTAATTAGATCTCCTCTAAGGTGTCTTTTCTCTAGACTAAATAAACCCAGTTTCTCTAACCTTTCTTGGTAAGTGAGACCTTCCATCCCATGTATCAATTTTGTTGCTCGTCTCTGCGCCTGCTCTAAAACTGCAATCTCTTTCCTGTAATGTGGTGCCCAGAACTGAATTCCATATTCCAGATGTGGCCTTACTAGAGAGTTGAACAGGGGCAATATTATGCAAGCATCTCGAGTTTTTATTTCCCTTTTAATGCATCCCAAAATTTTGTTAGCTTTAGCTGCAGCGGCTTGGCATTGAGTACGATTATTTAACTTGTTGTCAATGAGTACTCCTAAGTCCTTCTCCAAGTTTGATGTCCCCAACTGTCTCCCATTTATCAGTCGGGAAAACCTGCCAGAAGGCACACTTAGCAATAAAATCAATAAAAAAGAGGAATGTGTTACCGTAGAGGAAACACACAATTATTGTGATATTCATGTGAGCTTTTCCTACAGGGGTTAAGTAATACTTAAATTCCTTTTCTTTAGATTTTAAAGATTTTAGCATGTGGGATGCCACTTATCCACCCTATTCGATCTGTTCATCCTATGACTAAAGGGTTTTTGTCGGACATTTTTTCTGTACAGTGACTGATAGATCATTTCTACACAGACCATCTCTGGACCTGAATGGTCTAGAGATGGTCTATGTATTCCCCACAAGTCTATATGGTTGCCTACACAGCAATCTAAATCAAACTATTACAGGAAAAAGCCGTTCAATCAAGAAAATGTGTATAATGTGAAGGACACTGAATTTAACTCCTTCCCCCCAATAAACTTGTATTATAATTCTTAAAATTCAATAAAGACAATGGTTATAAACATGTTTATATATAAACACTAGCAGTCAAAGAGAAAAAAGGACACACAAGAAATATTGTACAATTAACAAATTGTAAATAAAGGACTTTGTAGATTGGGGGGGGGGGGGGGGGGGGGTTGGGATTAAATATTTTAAACATAGGATAGCATCATTGGAGTGGAGCAGTATCTTGACTACCTGAGAATGGCTCTACACAATGGCAGTCAAGATTGTATCCACTAACTACTGTTCTCTTAGCAGTAATTTATAACTTAAAGAGGATCTGTAATGTAAAAAAAAATCCCGCTGCGGGATACTTACCTCGGGAGGGGGAGGTAAGTATCCCGCAGCTGGATACTTACCGTCCTCCGGTGGCCTGGCAATCCAGCGCTAAACTCCCCCCCCCCCTCCCCCCGAAGTGTGGCAAGGTAAATATTTAAATTCTAATGAGATAACACATAGGCACCGATGAAATAGCAATACGTTTTAATCCTCTTGTGATCGTAAAAAGTTGCAGCATACAGTTCACATAAGTAAGTTATGATACATCACCAGTCCTGATGCCCCACACACAGTCAGCCCACGGATGATCCAACAATTGTTTCGCACCACACTGGTGCTTGTTCACGGATACTGTGGCTTACATGGCGGCTAAGTGTGAACGCGCCGCGCAATGCTGAGGGCGTGAATAAGTACACACCTCGTACAGCCTCCTCCTCTCATTGGATGCGGTGCAGGTTGCGAAATCCCTCCCCTCCGTGACGGGCCGTGCTGACGTAGCGCGCACTGACGTCACTATGGAGAGCGGCTGGGACCAAGAAGCCCAAAAACAGAGCGAACTCTGCTTGTAGCATTACCAAGGTAACAGGCTTAGGACGCCCGATTAGTGTGTGATCTGCATCCCCCTAAAGCAAGGACAGGATGCAGTAAGACACACTACCCATAGGGACATGTGGCGCCCCTCCACCGCAGACAGAGAAAAAGACAGGCCGAGCATTACGTGCTCAAGGTAATTAAAGGGGGGAACAGCAGCCTCAAAAGATACAAGGACTTTATAGATACAGTTATTGGAAAGAGTAAGCAAAAGCAAGGAAACAATAGAACCGAACCTATATATTTACAGTGGACAAAAGGTATCCCAATACCACCTCCCCCACCCAAAAAGATTATTTCCCAGCTACCTATTTTTCCAGTAACACACTAAACTCGTTTTTGCCATTGAATCCAAGCGGACCTTCAGCTTGGGTTCTAGAGATCCAATAGGATTCCCTCTGGGACAAAATTTTGTCCCGATCGCCTCCCCTCGTGGGAACACCCACGGCGATCAAACCCACCATCTTAAGGTGAAATGGATCGCCGCGGTGTTCATCCAAGAAGTGTTGAACCAACCTGGGGACACCTCCCTCCCCCTAGTTGATCGCTCTCACATGTTCCACCAATCATTCCCTCATAAAGCAGGTGGTTTTTCAAGTGTACAAGAAGGCACAGGGACACAGGAGAGCATAGACCATAAATTCGGTCCTGCATGTGATAAAACTCTTGATCTGAAATTGGACTGATCCAAGTCTCACATTGTTGGTTTTTAACACATGACCACATGTGGGACAATGTCCACATTGGAAACACCCACAGAGTCTATGGCCATCAAGCCATGTAAGGGGTTGTTTTTTAACGTATTCACTCTGAGTTAACATGGAGCCTAGTGTGTTACCCCGTCTAAAGGACATTATAGGTGGCTGTAATACCCTTGGGCCTAGACTCTCATCCTGTTCTACCAGGTGCCAATTTCTTTGGATGCTTTCACGGATCCTGTCTGACATTGGGGTAAAGTCAAACACAAAAGCGAATCTGTCTTCACACCTTTACTTACTGTTTTTTAACGTCTCAATCCTACTTATGTTTCATACTTTTTCCATTGCAATCTTCAGTTCACAGGCCTCATAACTTCTGTCTAGGAAACGGTCATACATCTCTTTTGCCTGGATCTCAAAATTATCATTTGTTGAATGATTTCTCTTCAATCTCAAAAACTGACTGTATGGAACTGAGGTCTTGACATGTTCAGGATGATAGCTGGAATGATGCAGGACGGAATTTGTGGCCGTGCTCTTCCTATGTCCCTTAGTGACTATAGTCCCCCCCTGGATTTCAATACTCTGATCGAGAAATGTAACCTGTTGGCCACCCCATTCACCTATAAATTTCATGTTCATCTCATTCTGGTCCAAATACTCCAAGAAAAGGTCAAAACGGTCCCTGGTGGACCTCCAAATGACCAGCACATCGTCCATGTACCTGGACCATGCCCTCAAATCGCATCTATAGGGATTTCGTTCCCCATAGATGTACGGGGCTTCCCATTTCGCAAGAAATATATTTGCAAAAGTCGGGACCACAGATGTCCTCATTGCCGTCCTGGCTATTTGTTTTTACCAATCACCTCCAAATCTGAACGCATTTGGTCCAACACGAACTCCAGACACCTGCCTAGGAATTCGCTTTCAAACCGATCGACGAGTTTCGTCGCATGCAGCATCTCAAGTACAGCCTTCACCCCCATCTTTTGCAGTATCCTGTTATACAGGTTCACCACATCAATGGAGGCGAGGCTGTCACCCGAGTGCCAAACGGTTTGCTTCAAACTCTGGAGGACGTGTCATGTCCTCCAGGTAGGAGGGAATATGGTCAAGGAGGGGAGGGAGGGCGTGGTCCAGGTACTTTGAGAGGGGCTCCATAACGGATCCCCTGCCTGAGACAATGGGTCGGCCCGGGGGGTCCACCAGGGACTTATGAACCTTAGGCAAAAAATAAATAACAGGCATTTTTGGGAATTGGGGGAACAGGTCCTCTCCCAACTTTGGATTTAGGAAACCCTGTTGCACCCCAAGCCTCGACAGATTCCTCAATGATTGTTGGTACTGAAAGGTAGGGTCTACTTTCAACTTTACATGGGTACTGCTATCCTCAAGCTGTCTCATAGCCTCCTTCACATAACTCTCTGTTCTTATGACAACGATATTTCCCCCTTTGTCCGCATTTTTGATTGTAAGGTCGGGACGAGACTTTAACCATTTAACAGCTTTCCATTCAGATGCAGAAAGGTTTCGCCTATCTTCCGTATCTACAATAGCTTTAATGTCCTGCAGGACTTGTTTCTGAAAGATATCCAAACCCGAACCTGCCAAAGGAGGGAAGGGGGTCACAGATTTACAAGCATGATATTTGGAGACATTTCCCTGTCTATTGTGATCTTCACTGTTAATTTCTGCAAACAAGGATTGCAAATCGTTAAGTGCTACACAGTCACCAAAAGACCAATTTGGTTGGAAGCCTAGATTTCCAATTCCTTCCTTGACTGGGGTTTCACCTCCTGCTCCAAAAAGCCTGTAAATGTTCATTTTACGAATGCTTTTGTAAAGATCAATCTCAAACTTCGTATAATCAAAAGATGCAGTAAGTAACCACAAACTTCAGTCCCTTTTGTAGTACATCCAAACATAGCTGTGAAAGATCCACCCCTGAGAGGTTAATAACACACAACGTGTCTGTTGCTCTAGGGTTAGAATCTAGTCCTGGGCTGCTGACAGCCCTTTCCAAGACACTTTCCTTGCACATTGTTCCTCATTATTTTCTCCTGCCTCTCCTGGTTTTCCTCCCAAAGGGACTTTCCCTGTTTTTTTCTTTTTAATCTCAGCTTCCGAATCAGATCCTGACTCAGATGTCCAGGCTCCCTTCTTAGGTTTGCGTTTGGGTTTACGTTTCTTAGGGGGTTTGGGTCTAGGCCTAGAGTCCACCTGTACCCAATCAAATACTCAATTAGTTAGGAAATCCTCTTGATCCCTCAAGTACTTATTGAGTTTCCTTTCTTTAACCTCTTGCTGTATTAGGATAAGTTTATTTTAAATGTTTGCTTCAATCTCTTTTGCTTTATCCTCCAATGCCACCTTGTATAACTGATCTTTTAGATTATCAATGTCCTCAGATAATTTCTCGTGTTCTTCTTTAGAACATTTGAGATTTTTCCAAAATCCTTTTGGATTTAGCTCGATGTGCCTTTTTCCACTTTTCAACAAAGGCAGGATCATCGTCATACTCTGCTGGTGGTCTATAGTACCTGAAGCCACGTGACACGTACCCTTTATCCTTGTACTTCTTAAAGGATGCTATAGTCTAGAATACCCTAACCTCTTTTTCAGAGGTCTTGAGTAGTTCGTACTCAACCCGTCTGGTGTTCAAGGCCCTGTGTGTGGGGGTAGCTGCACTATCTTCGGAGAAGTAAGTTTCCCAATCAGAATGCTCGGATTAAAAAATATCTTCAGAGGTTTCGCCCTCAGTGTTCATCTCCATGGGTTCAGCTTCCTCTGACTTGGAATCTTTCTGCATTGGTGCATAGGGATCAGAAACAATAAATATTTACCTGCCACGATCCTGCTCAGGTGCACTAGCGGTTCTTCATTCGGGTAAGGTGCAGGCATGAGTCCTTTGCACCTGCGCAGTAGAGCGGATACAATCGGGTTCGGCTATTTTCACCTAGCCTGAACAAAGAGCACTAGTGCACCTGCGCAGGATCCCGAAGAGGTAAATAAATCTTCTCTTATCAAGCTTGTCGGAGGTGGTTTCGGGGGAGGCAGCACTGGATTCCTGCAGGCTTCAGAGGTCAGGGAAGCCTCATTGGGACCCTGAGGCTTTCCCCTCCCGAGGTAAGTATCCCCCAGGGGAGGGGGGTTTCTCTTTAAATCAAATAAAAGGAAGAGGTAAAAACATGGTGGGATCATTAAATGCTGAGCTGGTTAGATCTAACAATAAACCATATGTCTATCCTTTACGATAACAAACCATCAACAGAGAGGGAAGTTGGAAGGTAGAGTGAACTCTACTTAACAGGATAAGATTAGTGAGAGGAAGAGAACAGAAGAGTATTCTGATGCATACCATTGGAAAGAAGCAGGGGAATTTGATTTGTGAGAGGTGTTCTTTTTAAAAAATGGAAGAGGATGGTTAAGCTGTGGCACTTATGGGTAGTCTTGTAAGATTGGTTTCAGGATAGAGTGATTACCACAGTCTGGTCTGGTCTGGTGTGTAGAGCAATTAATAGAGCCTGGGCAATATGCAATTCACTTTTTCACCTCAGTTTTCTCCTAGGAGATATTTTTTCATTTTTGATTTAAAATAACTTTCCAGCACTTTTCAGCTAAATAAAGTACCAAAGTGATTGTTTTTGTTATTTTTCAAATTATTTTGAGAAAGGGAATTGCATATGGGCCCCTATGTGTAAAGCTATACAGGCCTCTGCATGTGTATTTAAGTCAATTCTTTGAAGGACTTGCCTTAGCAAAGGGATAGTGGGCAACTTCCAGTTCTCAGCTATGAGAGTTCTTGCGGCTATCAAGAAGATATATAATATAATAAACCGTTCCTTATTGGGGATGGAGGAACTGTTCAAGTTTAGAACAGCGAGGTGACAGGTGATAGGGCCTAATTTGTGCAATGGTTGATTTATGCACAATTCAAGACTGCTTCAAAGATTCCTAAGTTTTGGACAGTGACAGAAGATATGGTATATTGTCCCAGTGCAACAACAGTTTCTCCAGCATAAGAGGGAGGAGTTAGAATCAAAATGTGCCAATTTATTTGGGTTGAAATAACATCGCAATACAAGCTTTCTCCCTGTAATGAATAGCGGAGATACGGCCGCAACAGCAAGCGGCATGGCAGCTATCTCTGCGTCACAGTCGGCGGTTTACACCGCGCAGTTACACGCTGGTGCTTTGACTGGTCCTTCTATTGCTCATAGACTAAGGGCTACACGCGCGCGCGCGCCAGGCGACAGGACCTTTATGCAACTAGAAGGGGAGTCAGCTGATCAGGCGATCAGCTGACTCCAGCTATGCTCTGGATTGGCTGAGTGACTGGGGCGGCGCTGTGGAGCACTTGCAGTATATATAGGACAGGTCATTCAGTTGCTCCGCGTCTGCTGTTGCAAATGCTACGTGTTAGCACTCAGACCTAGTCAGATCCCAAAGTGTGCTAGAACCAGCTGGAGCTGGGGATCCACACTTAGCCAGATTCTGTTGATAGCTTAAAGTAATAATTGAATTGTATTTGTTATGACCTTCTGCTAGCCTGACTACTCTTCTGTTTACTGATCCTGTACCTTTGCCTATCTGATATAGTTGCCGACTCTGCCTGAGACACTACTCTGATCTAGCTTTCTATCTCTGTACCGTATCTGTCCGCTCGTTGCCAAACCTGCTTGTCTGACTCTCCTATCCTCACCAGTGAGCCTAGTCACTGGTGAGGGATTATCTGCCAGTATCACCTACTTCACTGGTGAATACTAGCTGCAGTACTATCTGAATCACCTGCCCCTCAGGTGGTCAGTAGCTGCAGTACAGTCTGAATCACCTGCTTCTCAGGAGATTACTAGCTGCATTACTATCTGAATCACCTGCTCCTCAGGAGATTACTAGCTGCAGTACTATCTGAATCACCTGCTCCTCAGGTGGTCAGTAGCTGCAGTACAGTCTGAATCACCTGCTCCTCAGGTGGTCAGTAAATGCAGTACAGTCTGAATCACCTGCTCCTCAGGTGGTCAGTTGCTGCAATACAGTATTTATCACCTGCTCCTCGGGTGAATAGTCACTACAGTACTATCCTCTCTACCTGCCCCTCAGGTAATAGTGGCTACAGTACAGTCTGAATCACCCATTCCTCGGGTGATCAGTACACTTGTTGTAACATAGTTCCACCCGCTCCTCGGGTGAACTATCTCACTATTGTCTGTATCTCCAGCTTGCTGGAGTTTGTATTCCTGTGTTACATAGATATACTCCTATCTCCCAGCTCCTCTGGGAACAGCGAGTATCTCTATCATTACTGTTGCACCAAACACATACCCTCACATTGGTTGTCCTGGCTATACCAGTATTAATGGTGATTCTGCAGATCACACATAATCAGGTATAGCGTCTGTATTATTGGTGATACTGCAGATCACCAATAATCAGACAAATATGTTCTCGCTGACACCAATTGTTACACTCCCAGTGTGTAATGCAATCAGTAACCCTCTTTTGAATGTTGACTGCAGAGAACCAGTCTGAGTCAGTGATGTCTGTAACAGTTGTGCCCACTTATTAAGTTGCCATCTAGTTTTGCGGATCGATAAGAAGTTGAGATATTTGTAGATACAGGACATAGCTTTAATATTAGGACTGAATTTAACTCTTCAAACAAAATCCACAATAAGAGGATGGAGACAGACAGGCAGACCCAGTCTCTAATGTTTAAAAGCATTGTAGCATGTTCATTGTGACTGGTGAGTTTCTGAAATAATGTGAATAAGAGCTATAGATTGTGCTTCTAATCCTGTTACTCAACTTGCTGCTAACACTAGTTTTTTTTTTCTTTTTTAAAGATTCTTTATTTAAAGATTTTTAAAGAACAATACATTAGACAGACAAGCATAGGATACAACATACACCCAAAACATAGCCAAACGTTGGTACCTTAGGAAGATATACCCAATGGCTAGCCTGTGCCACTGGGGGTCCATAGAAACTTTTAGAGATAGGGTACCATATAACCTATTGACGAGCCCGAGAGGCCTATAACCGTTTTACAGCATAGGGCGAAGTGCTACTTCATAAGAAAAGTGCTGTGGGAGACCTGGGGCCCAGAGGGAACATACACCCAGGAATACATAAGTTGTCCAACCTCACCTCGTCCTAATGCCTTATAGGTCACACCCCTCTGACTACTCGCCCGTTGTATCATGTATCAAAACTCTAGTGGTTATTCAAGGAAGAAGCTTCCCAGACTAACCGACCAGAGAATAGAACCAGACACTAGAAAGAAAGAAGAGAAGGAGAAGCAAGGTAAAGAGGAAAGAAATCACCATAGAGGAGATGTGCATCTGCCACCGGACACCCAACCGCAGGTAGTGTCAACACCAAGGGGGAGAGAGGGTTCATGTGTCAGGAGTAGAGTGGTTCCCTTCAATTATGGTTTCATTATATTTATATTTAGGCCCAGACTCTAGCCGGATGTAAGAGAGCCATACCTAGCCGATTCCTTGAATTCGAACCAGCCCAGCCAAGTTTTCATGTACTGCTCCCGTTTATCGTGCAAGCTAGCGGTTAGATCCTCCATTTTCTCAATCCAGTCTATTTCCCTAAACCAATCCTGTATGGATGGCGGGTCTAATTGTTTCCATTTTCTAGCAATTAGGATTTTAGCAGCATTAATTAAGTGTCTGGTAAGTGTTCTTTTATATCTCCTTATTGACCAATGATTGTGGTGCAAGAGGAAAAAGGCAGGAGAGTCAGGAGGAAGATAGTCTGTCAACACCTGCATGATCTCCCTCACATCCGCCCAAAACTGCGCAAGTTTGTTGCAGGACCAAAAGATATGTACTAATGTGCCCACTGCCATTCCGCATCTCCAGCATAATGGGGGAGACGACGGGTACATTTTGTGGAGCTTAGAGGGGGTGTAATACCATCTGGTAAAGATTTTGTATCCTGCTTCCTGGCTCCTAGAGGATATAGAAGATTTATGTGAGAAGACCAGAATCTTGTGCCATTGCTTATCAGAGAAGGTCTGGTTCAGGTCCCTTTCCCACTTAGCCTTAAGAGTTACACAGGGTTCCTCACTGTCATTCAGTAAGGAGTATACCAAAGAGAGGGAACCTCTTATTAGGCCCTCACCTAGGCATGTTTTTTCAAATGTGGAGAGGGGCCTAGTGAACTCCACCCTCGACCCCTGGGATAAGAGGAAATGTTTAAATTGGAGCAGACTCCAGAAGTCAAGGTTGGGAGTATCAAGGGAAGTCTGGAGGTCTCCAAGACCCACCCACTCTCCACCCGAGATCAAGTGCATCGCCCGTAAGGGGGGGTCTGTCCTCCACCTTGGGTAGCTATTCCTGTCCTGTCTCAGAGAGAAGCCAGGGTTGCCTAATAGAGGCATTAAGGGGGAAGGCCAAGGGGAGATAGATGATTTTTCCCTCATCCTGTAGAAGACCCTAAGTGTTTGGGTTACCAATGCTGCGGCCTGAGGTGAGGAAGGTAAGGAGCGTGTGGACCAAACTAGAAGAGGTAGCTTCCCTCCCATTAACTCCTCCTCGACGCCCACCCATCTTTTATGTGCTGCATGTCTATGCCAGTCTATGACCCTGATAAGGGTAGCTGCCAGGTAATATAATCTGGGGTTCGGGACTGCCATGCCTCCCAGATCTTTGGGGGCGGTCTGAATAGAAAATTTCAACCTAGGTTTACGGCCGTTCCAGAAAAATCGAGAAAAAACCTGGGTAACTTGTTTAAAATAAGAGGAGGGGATGAAAATAGGCATTGTCTGAAATAGATAGAGGAGCCGTGGCATAATTGTCATCTTAATAATACAATTTCTGCCAAACCAGGAAAATTGAGGTTTATCCCAGCTCTGCAGGTCTTGTTTGATACGTTCTAGTGCTGGGGGAAAGTTACAGGAGAACACATCTTTAGGGTTCGGAGTAATGTGGATGCCAAGGTACTTCAGGGACCTGCCAGGCCATTTAAAAGGGAAGTTGCTCTGCAAAGATGATCTAAGTGGGCCTGGGAGGAGGACTCCGAGAGCCTCACTCTTGTCATAATTGATTGACATATTCGAGATTGCGCCATATACTTTGAACTCTGCTAGGAGGTTGGGTAGTGATATATGCGGGTTGGTTAGGTAGAACAAAAGATCATCCGCATATGCGGCGTCTTTAGTGGATGACTTAGGGAGGGATACCTCTTGTACATCCGGGTTCGCTCTAACCATACATAGAAAGGGTTCCAGGGACAATGCGAAAATCAGGGGGGACAAGGGGCAGCCCTGGCGCGTTCTGTTTTGGATAGGGAAAGGGTTTGATAGAACCCCATTCGCCTTAACCCTTGCTGAGGGGCATGAGTAAAGTGCCAGGATGCACTGCATCATCTCCTCCTCCAAGCCAATATACCTAAGGGTACCCTCAATGAGGTCCCAGTCCACCCTATCAAAAGCCTTTTCGGCGTCAGTAGATAGTAGCGAGGTTGGTGTGGACTGAGACCTCACCCAGTGCAAGATATTCAGGGTTTTTAAGGTATTAGCCCTGGCCTCTCGGCCATGTACAAATCCTACCTGATCCAAGTGGATCAGTTTTGGCAGGAGGGGGGCCAACCTATTCGCTAGCATTTTTGAGAAGAGCTTCAAATCTACATTAATTAAAGATATCGGTCTGAAGCTCTTGCAAAGGGCGGGATCCTTTCCCTCCTTCAGTAATACCGAGATATGTGATTCAAGCATATAGGGGGAGAATAGGCCCCTTCCCGAGGATTTCTCAGGAGGAGAATTAAAGGCCCTAAGCATATGGGATGAGACAATAGAGCTATATTTTTTGTAGTACTCCGGGGTAAACCCATCCGGCCCAGGGGCTTTTCCAGATGGAGTCTGAGAGAGGGCAAGACACAGCTCGTCCTCCGAGAGGGGCTCCTCAAGTATCTTGATGTCTTCCGGGTTAAGTCTGGGCATCTTAGAGCGGGACAGGTACTCAGTGATTTTAGTTTTCTTTTCCTCCTTAGATATAGGAGATGAGTTTGAGTGTAGGTTGTATAATTCAGCATAGAAGTCCCTGAAGACCTTGGCAATTTCCTCATATTTATGGTGTAATTTAGCATGCTTGTCCTTGATTTGCGGGATGTAATTAATAGTCTGTTGGGTCTTTAGGGCCTTTGCTAGGATGGAGCTACACTTATTACCAAACTCATAAAAGGTGCGACGACAGCGTAAAGCTGCATATTTAGCCTTAAAGAATAACAAGGATTTGAGTCGTTCCCTCTCCCTGGTTAATGAAGCCAGGGCTGTGGGAGAACCACTACCCTTGTGACTATGTTCCAATTCCCCAATGTTAGCCAGGAGCTAACACTAGTTTTTAAATGGTTAAAGCTGTTAGTATAATATGCATCAGTAACACAATTCTAAGAATTTACATTCAATTTATTAAACCAGCTCTGCAATGTCTAGCAAGTACCACAATGCCATCTTAAAGCACTGTTGTTCTGCAAGGGGCTAAAGAGTAATGTTCCCTAGACTCTAATTAAAAGGCAGCTAAAGTGACATGTGAGGTGATTTTTTTTTTTTTTTTTTTATTTTGTACAGTCCTAAGCCTACCTAGAAGTAAGCTTTTTTTCCCTTATTTTTCTCACTGTAAGGGCTAATAAAGCAGCTATACAAATCACATTCATGTATGCAAGTAGATTATGTGTGGGCTAGATGTGTAAGCAGTTGGCAACAGCTGTTATCTCCCACAATGGAACAAGGTTCAAAGACAGGAGACTCACACTGTGGGAGGGGTTTCGCCACAATATCAACCACACAGATATCCCCTGATAATGTAGGCGAGAAAAAGTAAAGATTTTTTGTGTGTTAGGGGGTATCGGCTGATTGGGATGAAGTTCAATTTTGCATTTAAGTTCATATATAATTCCATCATAGTGACTGGCTTTGATTTCCCATGCATCACTAAGAGGACTGTGCAAACCTAGTGTTGGTTACTAAGGACCTCTGTTCATGAGTCTCTGCATATACATCATACATTTGTGGGACTTTCTGGCCCACTATTCTTAAATTACTAATTAGCTTTTGGTTTTATCCATGTAGTGCATACTAGGTATTATGAACCTTGAATTACATGTGTACGCTTATCATCCTCAGCCATTTTCATGGAAAAGTATGCTCACAGTTTTTAGAAACATCACTCTAAAAGGAAGGTGCATTGAATGAAACAAATGAGACAAGGAAACAGGTCTTAAAAGATATTCCCTGCTCAGTCGTGCTGAACAACTCCCCAGGAAAGATAAATAAAACTCAGAATGAATGTAATTTGACTGACATTCTCATATAGGAACTATGCCTAAAAACTGCTTACAGAAATACTTTGAATTAGGCATCAATTAAGTTACAAACACTGATGCATGGATATGTGTATAAATGCCTGTTACCATTCCTAAAATGGCAAAGAACATAACACTTGTGAATTACTGCACATTTGCATTTCCAAGCTGCTGCTCTGAATCTAATATGGCACTATTAACAGAGACACTAATACGAACCGATCAGATTAGCAGGAGATGAAACGCCCAACAAGATCAGCAATGCAATCACATAAGAGGCACCACTGCTGTTTGAAACTCAATGGTTTCTTCAAGAGAAAAAGTGATATTGATAAAGACGTCAACTCTTTGTAGCAGTAATTGCTCTAGGAATGTACAAGTATCCAGGGGTATCCTGTATCCATTGGAAAATGGGCCTTGTCACAGACAGACTGAATGATACACCTGAGGAAAAGGCCAATAGTGGTTTCCTTTTGCATTTGCCCTGATCAGAAGTGTAACTATATGTGATGTGATTCTGTTGAGTAATTACAGAGCTGAATCTAACTGGCAGAACCTCTAGTAATACTATACCTCCCAACGGATGTACAGCACCTTGATGTGATGTGACTCTATACAGTATTTACATAGCCTTCTGAATTTTAAACTGCATATCAGTATCAGTTTCTCTAATAATAAAAGGGCATAAGTTACCTCTCCTGGGCCCATTTGCAATTAGCATTTTTTTTCTCCATTTTCTCCTAGGCGATATTTTCACACCTTGTTAATAAAATGCAATTTAAACCGCCAGCAAGCAAAAAGACTAATAATTTAGCCGAATAGTGTAGAAGGTACTTGAATCCTATATTGATGGCAGCCTCCTTTCAGTTCTGACCAGATCCTATTAGCAGTAGCTGACCTACTTTGGTTCCTACTGCAAATTCTAGCCTTAACTCCTAACCTGGATAATATAGCAACCAAAGCTACTGCCAAACACTTTGTCTGGATTACCACCCACCCACAACTGCCACCTGTTCCAACTCTTGCTTGGATTACTAACTAAGTCAAATATTGATTAATTTGGCTCTTAAGCCCAGCCCTGTCAAGCTTCCACTGGAAAACATTACTTAATTTCTAAGTTTGTGTCTTCCGACTGCAGAATCACTTGTTCTCCCTGTCACAGAGACAACTCTTTAAGAGTCATGAACTAGTGGTCACCAGCAAGCCATCTGTTACCCACTAATGGTAGCAGTCCATCATTAGGGGTGGGTGCTCTGATGATGACAGGGTGACTACTTAGACTCCTCACCATTGCAGTGCCCACATCTACTAGCAGGTGGCGGCAGAGCCAACAACCTTGCTAATAATATATCTGTGTCCTCATACAGATTCAGCGGACAGAAGTCTGGACATGAACGCTTGAACATCAAAGTAATCTGATCTCACTGATACAACTTCAGAATTAATCATTCTTGTGCTTGTGAACTCCAGTTGCTGTATCTAGGTGGTAAGCATGGAAACCTGAGACATTTTAAATGCCAGCATTTAATTCTAAGTGGTTGTGTCCACAATACAGTGTACGGTTGTCATGGTTACATGGAAGCAAATGTCAGTGGGCCCAATGCAATTACGAATGATGAAAGATTTGCTACATGCAAGTCACTCTCTCTCTCTCTCTCTCTCTCTCTCTCTATCTATCTATCTCTCACTCTCTCTATATATAATATATATATATATATATATATATATATATATATATATATATATATATATATATATATATATATATATATATATATATTATATATAGAGAGAGTGAGAGATAGATAGATAGAGAGAGAGAGAGTGACTTGCATGTAGCAAATCGTGCACATTACTGCCACAAACATGCATCAATTTTATTGGAATTCCACGTGAAAGACCAATACAAAGTGGTGTACATGTGAGAAGTGGAACAAAAATCATACATCATTCCAAAATTTTTTTACAGATAAATAACTGCAAAGTGGGGTGTGCGTAATTATTCAGCCCCCCTGAGTCAATACTTTGTAGAACCACCTTTTGCTGCAATTACAGCTGCAAGTCTTTTAGGGTATGTCTCTACCAGCTTTGCACATCTGGAGACTGAAATCCTTGTCCATTCTTCTTTGCAAAACAGCTCCAGCTCAGTCAGATTAGATGGACAGCGTTTGTGAACAGCAGTTTTCAGATCTTATAAACATAAAACCTGGCGCTCCTCACTACCTCCTTGCTTTCCTCTCTCCTATATCAATCTGGTTCGCTTACTGCATAAAAAGTGTGTGTAACACTCACAAAAATATTAAAAACATAAAAGCAGAGCGATCAACAGTAACAAGAACTGCAACACTAATGCTGCTAAGTAATCAATGTCCTCTTTGGCGTAAGCCTAATGCTGTCCAAACAAAGTTCATCCACATTTGATAAGTATAGGCTCTTCACTGTAAAACTTCCTCCAAAGAAATTGATACATTTCTGTCACAGCGCTTATCACTATACGCTCACCAGATCGGTTGGCCAATCTTTTCAGATCAGCAGTCAGCGTTTTTGGCCTTGCCAGCAAGAGATTCCTCCGATCACTTCACCAGCCTCTCCAGGCATCCGACCATAAGCTCAGAATAAAACAAGGGAAATGCAATAGTGTGATACCATTTGGATAAAGCTTAATATTATCACCAGTGCACCCCTTTTCCAGAACAGTGCCACCAACGTGCTTCCACCATAAACAGATACACAAGGCGCTCACCAGATGCACTGGCCGACCCGCAACAGACCAGCAATATAGCGTGTTGTTATAACTTCAGTTTTTGGGATAAAGGACATCCTAGGACTCAAACAAAGCCGACCATAGCATAATTCCGTTTGATTTTAATAAGTAATAAAAGTAGTGCACTTACAAATTTGCAGTAAAACATGCGCATTTAAAAAAACCTAGCACAGGATCCTCCAGCGTCTCCTCAGCTCCTTAGGCTCCGCCCTACTAGTTTCGTCCAATGACTCAAGCCCCTGATGAGTCATTGGACGAAACTAGTAGGGCGGAGCCTAAGGAGCTGAGGAGACGCTGGAGGATCCTGTGCTACGTTTTTTTAAATGCGCATGTTTTACTGCAAATTTGTAAGTGCACTACTTTTATTACTTATTAAAATCAAACGGAATTATGCTATGGTCGGCTTTGTTTGAGTCCTAGGATGTCCTTTATCCCAAAAACTGAAGTTATAACAACACGCTATATTGCTGGTCTGTTGCGGGTCGGCCAGTGCATCTGGTGAGCGCCTTGTGTATCTGTTTATGGTGGAAGCACGTTGGTGGCACTGTTCTGGAAAAGGGGTGCACTGGTGATAATATTAAGCTTTATCCAAATGGTATCACACTATTGCATTTCCCTTGTTTTATTCTGAGCTTATGGTCGGATGCCTGGAGAGGCTGGTGAAGTGATCGGAGGAATCTCTTGCTGGCAAGGCCAAAAACGCTGACTGCTGATCTGAAAAGATTGGCCAACCGATCTGGTGAGCGTATAGTGATAAGCGCTGTGACAGAAATTTATCAATTTCTTTGGAGGAAGTTTTACAGTGAAGAGCCTATACTTATCAAATGTGGATGAACTTTGTTTGGACAGCATTAGGCTTACGCCAAAGAGGACATTGATTACTTAGCAGCATTAGTGTTGCAGTTCTTGTTACTGTTGATCGCTCTGCTTTTATGTTTTTAATAGTTTTCAGATCTTGCCACAGATGCTCGATTGGATTTAGATCTGGACTTTGACTGGGCCATTCTAACACATAGATATGTTTTGTTTTAAACCATTCCATTGTTGCCCTGGCTTTATGTTTAGGGTCATTGTCCTGCTGGAAGGTAAACCTCCGCCCCAGTCTCAAGTCTTTTGCAGTCTCCAAGAGGTTTTCTTCCAAGTTTGCCCTGTATTTTGCTCCATCCATCTTCCCATCAACTCTGACCAGCTTCCCTGTCCCTGCTGAAGAGATGCACCCCCCGAGCATGATGCTGCCACCACCATATTTGACAGTGGGGATGATGTGTTCAGAGTGATGTGCAGTGTTAGTTTTCCGCCACACATAGCATTTTGCATTTTGGCCAAAAAGTTCAATTTTGGTCTCATCTGACCAGTTATTATTATAGCTAATGAATAAATAGAGTGCACCTGTGTGTAATCTAATGTCAGTACAAATACAGCTGCTCTGTGAGGGCCTCAGAGGTTGTCTAAGAGAATATTGGGAGCAACAACACCGTGAAGTCCAAAGAACACACAAGACAGGTCAGGGATCAAGTTATTGAGAAATTTAAAGCAGGCTTAGGCTACAAAAAGATGTCCAAAGCCTTGAACATCCCACGGAGCACTGTTCAAGCGATCATTCAGAAATGAAAGGAGTATGGCACAACTGTAAACCTACCAAGACAAGGCCATCCACCTAAACTCACAGGCCGAACAAGGAGAGCGCTAATCAGAAATGCAGTCAAGAGGCCCATGGTGACTCTAGACGAGCTGAAGATCTACAGCTCAGGTGGGGGACTCTGTCCATAGGACAACTATTAGTCGTGCGCTGCACAAAGTTGGCCTTTATGGAAGAGTGGCAAGAAGAAAGCCATCATTAACAGAAAAGCATAAGAAGTCCCGTTTGCAGTTTGCCACAAGCCATGTGGGGGACACAGTAAACATGTGGAAGAAGGTGCTCTGGTCAGATGAGACCAAAATGGAACTTTTTGGCCAAAATGCAAAACGCTATATGTGGCGGAAAACTAACACTGTACATCGCTCTGAACACACCATCCCCACTGTAAAATATGGTGGTGGCAGCATCATGCTCTGAGGGTGCTTCTCTTCAGCAGGGATAGAGAAGCTGGTCAGAGTTGATGGGAAGATGGATGGAGCCACATACAGGACAATCTTGGAAGAAAACCTCTTGGGTGGAGGTTCACCTTCCAGCAGGACAACGACCCTAAACATAAAGCCAGGGCAACAATGGAATGGTTTAAAATAAAAAATATTCAAGTGTTAGAATGGCCCAGTAAAAGTCGAGATCTAAATCCAATCGAGAATCTGTGGCAAGGTCTGAAAACTGCTGTTCACAAACGCTGTCCATCTAATCTGACTGAGCTGGAGCGGTTTTGCAAAGAAGAATGGGCAAGGATTTCAAAGGATTTCAGTCTCTAGATGTGCAAAGCTGGTAGAGACATACCCTAAAAGACTGGCAGCTGTAATTCCAGCAAAAGGTGGTTCTACAAAGTATTGACTCAGGGGCCTGAATAATTATGCACACACCACTTTGCAGTTATTGATTTGTAAAAAAATGTTTGGAATCATGTATGATTTTCGTTCCACTTCTCACGCGTTCACCACTTTGTATTGGTCTTTCACGTGGAATTCCAATAAAATTGATTCAGGTTTGTGGCAGTAAAGTGACAAAATGTGGAAAACTTCAAGGGGGCCGAATACTTTTGCAAGCCACTATATATATATATATATATATATATATATATATATATATATATATATATATATATATATATATATATATATATATATATATATATTATTTTTTTAAAGCATTTTTCATCCTTTAAAAAAGAAATCAGTGTGCCCTTTTTTAAATCCTTATCCCCAATGGAGGCTGGTATTGGCAAAATGGCTGAACCAGCCACAGTGGGGCTCCACTGCCTAAGAAATATCACTCTGTAGGGTCTATGGCCTGGAGGAGTCCTGCAAGATTGGCAGAGACCTTCCCCCATCTTGCAAAGCTTCCATCCAAGTTTTAAAGGGCAACTTAAGTGAGAAGAATATGGAGGCTGCCATATTTATTTTATTTTAAACAATACCAGTTGCCTGGCAGCCCTGCCGATCTATTTGGCTGCAGTATGTCGAATAACACCAGAGACAAGCATGCAGCTAATCTTGTCAGATCTGACAATAATGTCAGAAACACCTTATCTGCATATGCTTGTTCAGAGTCTATGGCTAAAAGTATTAGAGGCAGAGGATCAGCAGGAGAGCCAGGCAACTGGTATTGCTTAAAAGGGAATGAATATGGCAGCCTCTGTATCCCTTTCACTTTGGTTGCACTTTAATCAGTGCTCTTAAAATGTCCTCAAGTACAAAGCCAGCTCAATACATTGGCTTCAATTCACTAGGACAGGTTTGGTAAAAAAAAATTAATGTTATGTAATTTACCTCATGCGGTATTGTAGCCTTTTTTTCCCAATTTCACTAAGCTTTTCAAACATGCAGCAACAGTTTGGTAATTTACTCAAAAACTGCATGACAATTCGCTAAAGTTTTTACCTCATGCAGTATTTCAATCAGTATTTTAAGGAATCATTAGTTTAAAAACATTCGTATCTAATTATGTTTACTTACTTTATATTAATATTGTAAAATTAGGGAAATAAGTTTTTATTAACTTTTTTATTTTCTTATTTTCCTGAATTATTTCATTAGTTTTCACTTCCTCCCTTCTATCACCTTACTAAATGGCTGTTTGTTATTTACCATCAGATCCAGGCTCAGGGTAAGATACAGAACATCTCACTTGATATTACTGCATGCTTTGTGAATTGACATTTATTGAGGTATTTACAAGTCTGTAATTTTAGTTTTTAATGCAGTAGCAGCCTTAGGGCCTGATCCAATTCACTTTTTTCCCCTAAGTTTTCTCCTAGTTGAATGCTCACAGCTTATCATTAAACTGCCTTTTAAGCCACCAGCAAGCAAAGGAATACTCAGAATAATGTGGACAGTACTTTTTCACCTACTTGTTGGTACTTTCCAATTGCAGAGTGCTGAAAATGTATTTAAACAGTAGATGAAAATTGTATCTCCTAGTAGAAAACTTTGGAGAAAAAATGAATTGCATTTGACCCTTAGTGAATTGACATTTCACTAAATGTTTGGTAAACAACTACTGTTTTCTGCTTTACTGATGTGGTAGGGCTTCGTGAATTGAGCTCATTATATTATTATTATTGTTATTTAGTATTTATATAGTGCTGACATCTTCTGCAGCGCTGTACAGAGTATATATTGTCTTGTCACTTAACTGTCCCTCAAAGGAGCTCACAATCTAATTTAAATGGCAACTTATATTAATCTATACCCTGTTAAAAAAAACAAAACAAAAAAAAAAACCTGTTTAGTAGAAATTAGGGGATTTCAGTGCTCCCCTTGTGTTTCAGTGCATCACAAAATAACTTTCATTTCCCCTCTGAATCAAGTTCCTCTTTATCTTCACTGACAAAGTTCCTATATTTAGACTGTATTAAGGAAGCAAATATCTCTCTAAAACTAAGCCTATGTATGCAGTCAATGAAAAAACATAGCATGGCTGTCTGAGTAAGAAGTGCAGACAATTCTACTGTGTGGGGATAAAGTAAAGAAAAGAAAGCCCTTTAAATGTGCATGGCAGTTTGCCACCGGGTCACTTTGGTGCAAGATGAGCCGAATGATGACTTACCCTGCTGCTTGTGAAATTCCAAGTAGGGTTACCGTATTTTTCAGAATATGAGACACACTTTTCTCCCCAGGAAATGGGGAGGAAAAAGTCCCTGTGTCTTATATTCCAAAGACAGGGAGTCACTGACTTACAATCGCCCACCGATACAAACCGTCGACCCACAACGTCGGGGACTCCCTGTATCATACCCCTGTGCGGTCCTCCAGTCCCCTCTAGTCCCCCTGTGCCTCCTTCTGACTAGTGTTGGGCGAACAGTGTTCGCCACTGTTCGGGTTCTGCAGAACATCACCCTGTTCGGGTGATGTTCGAGTTCGGCCAAACACCTGACGGTGCTCGGCCAAACCGTTCGGCCACATGGCCGAACTAAGAGCGCATGGCCGAACGTTCCCCGAACGTTCGGCTAGCGCTGTGATTGGCCGAACGGGTCACGTGGTTCGGGCCCGAACGCGCTCTGATTGGCCGAATGGTCACGTGGTTCGGGTAAATAAATACCCGAACCACGTCATATCTCCGCCATTTCTCTGTGGGTTTAGCTTTGGGTAGGCAGGCAGGGTAGTTGGCTCTCCAGCCACGCTAGCCAGGGTCCCCCCCAGTCATTGTGTGTCGCTGCTGGGAACAGTAGTACACCGCTCGCTCAGCCACACTATATATATAGCATTGTTTACTGCCACTGTGTACCTCGCTCAGCCACGCTATATATAGCATTGTGTTTTCTGACACTCTGTGTACACGGCTTAGCCTGGCTATATAGCATTGTGTGTACTGCCACTGTGCACCTCGCTCAGCCACGCTATATATAGCATTGTGTTTTCTGACACTCTGTGTACACGGCTTAGCCTGACTATATAGCATTGTGTGTACTGCCACTGTGCACCTCGCTCAGCCATGCTATATATAGCATTGTGTTTTCTGACACTCTGTGTACACGGCTTAGCCTGACTATATAGCATTGTGTGTACTGCCACTGTGCACCTCGCTCAGCCACGCTATATATAGCATTGTGTTTACTGCCACTCTGTGTACACCGCTCAGCCAGACTATATACCATTGTTTACTGACACTCTGTGTACACCGCTCAGCCAGACTATATACCATTGTTTACTGACACTCTGTGTACACGGCTCAGCCTGACTATATAGCATTGTGTGTACTGCCACTGTGCACCTCGCTCAGCCACGCTATATATAGCATTGTGTTTTCTGACACTCTGTGTACACGGCTTAGCCTGACTATATAGCATTGTGTGTACTGCCACTGTGCACCTCGCTCAGCCACGCTATATATAGCATTGTGTTTACTGCCACTCTGTGTACACCGCTCAGCCAGACTATATACCATTGTTTACTGACACTCTGTGTACACCGCTCAGCCAGACTATATACCATTGTTTACTGACACTCTGTGTACACGGCTCAGCCTGACTATATAGCATTGTGTGTACTGCCACTGTGCACCTCGCTCAGCCACGCTATATATAGCATTGTGTTTACTGCCACTCTGTGTACACCGCTCAGCCAGACTATATACCATTGTTTACTGACACTCTGTGTACACCGCTCAGCCAGACTATATACCATTGTTTACTGACACTCTGTGTACATGGCTCAGCCTGACTATATAGCATTGTGTGTACTGCCACTGTGCACCTCGCTCAGCCACGCTATATATAGCATTGTGTTTTCTGACACTCTGTGTACACGGCTTAGCCTGACTATATAGCATTGTGTGTACTGCCACTGTGCACCTCGCTCAGCCACGCTATATATAGCATTGTGTTTACTGCCACTCTGTGTACACCGCTCAGCCAGACTATATACCATTGTTTACTGACACTCTGTGTACACCGCTCAGCCAGACTATATACCATTGTTTACTGACACTCTGTGTACACGGCTCAGCCTGACTATATAGCATTGTGTGTACTGCCACTCTGTGTACACCGCTCAGCCAGACTATATAGCATTGTGTGTACTGCCACTCTGTGTACACCGCTCAGCCAGACTATATAGCATTGTTTTTACTTCCACTCTGTGTCTGCTGGGCCTGGGAACAGTAGTACACCGCTCACCTGCCACTGTATAGCATTGTGCTCTGTGTCGCTGCTGGGAATAGTGGTACACCGCTCACCCGCCACTGTATAGCATTGTGCTCTGTGTCGCTGCTGGGAATAGTGGTACTGTATAGCATTTCTGTACTGCCACTGTACTGCTGCCAGTCAGCATGTACTGTAAGGATAAGTGAAATGAGGAAGAAATCCGGTGAAAGAGGAAGGGGCAAGGGAAGAGGTGTTTCCCCTGACGGTTCACGTACAGGCCACAGGGGAGCACCCAAGAAAACCCACTCAATACCGCCCATGTTGTCCAGGACAACAACCCTCACAGATCCAAAAGAACAGGACCAGATAATTACTTGGATGACCTCTCAAGCGTCCAGCAGTGGGTTAAGCAGCACCAGCACATCACGCACGAGGTCCGAGTCCTCAGCCAGTTACAAGGAGCCAGTGGGCACAAAGCTGACACAACCGGCAGCGACACCACGCACACAACTGCCAGATAAACAGTCCGATGAATTACCTCAGGACACAATGGGGTATTCGCAGGAGCTATTCCCAGCCCAACAAACTTCCACCTTTCAAAGGTCAATGGAGGAACAGTCAGAAATGTTGTGCCCGGATTCACAACCATTAACTGTGGGAAATGCACCGCGCACTGAAATACAAGGCGAGTCCGAGGAGGACTCGGAAACCCAAATCCCAGAGCAAGTTGGGCAGGAGGGGTTGCAATTGCAGGAGGTCGGCCGACAAGATCTGGAAGACGACGTTGGAGTGAGCTGCGCAGAGGTTGTTCTGGGGAGCTCTACTCCACGGCGGCGGCCCCCCACAATGACATATGACGAGTTTGAGGAGATGGAAGAGGAGGGTATGGACAATGTGGACATAGACCCAGATTTTGTTTCTGAACGAGAACATCGCCGTCGTAGCAGCAGCACAGATGAGTCTGTTGAAGAACCCACTGCTGCACGAGTTCGCCTTGTGCCACAAGGTAGGCGGCGCGCAATTTCAGGCACCACAAGCGTGGAAGTTCAAGTGAGAGGCAAAAGAGGAGCAAACAGAAATCGCCAGCAAGGAGGCAGGTGCTCCAAAGTCTGGGCT
Organism: Hyperolius riggenbachi; assembly: GCF_040937935.1. Lineage (NCBI taxonomy): Eukaryota > Metazoa > Chordata > Amphibia > Anura > Hyperoliidae > Hyperolius > Hyperolius riggenbachi. The sequence continues at coordinate 136,437,509 of NC_090657.1, forward strand.
TTCTTTGAAGACTGCACTGAGGATGTTACCATGGCGATTTGCAAGGTGTGCAAGACCCGCCTGAGCAGGGGGAAAAGTATTAACAACCTCTCCACCACCAGCATGAGCCGCCACATGCTATCCAAACATCCCACTCTGTGGGCAAACGCGGCAGGACAGGGTACCAGCAACACTGCCTCCCTTGGGTTCACCAGACTCACCACCAGACCCGCCTCAGCAGCAGCAGTAGCCCAGCCATTGCGTGGTTCACAACATTCACAAACATCAGACGACGCTGACACTGTCACTTTCCGGAGTAGTGCTCTTGAGGTCTCCCAGTGTTCATCAAACACAACAACCAACAGCCCTTCCGTGTGCAGCGCTACGGTTCAGTTGTCTGTGTCGGAGATGTTTGAGCGCAAGAGGAAATTGCCAGCAAATGACCCCCGGGCCGTAGCAGTAACAGCCAGCATAGCCAAGCTTCTGGCCTGCGAAATGCTGCCATATTGAGTGGTGGAGACAAACAGCTTCAAGGGCATGATGTCAGTGGCCATCCCACGTTACGTGGTTCCCAGCCGCTACCACTTTGCGCGCTCTGCAGTGCCTGAGTTGCATGAGCACGTGGTCAGCAAAATAACCCGAAGCTTGAAGAATGCCATTGCCTGCAAGGTTCACCTCACCACTGACACTTGGACGAGTGCGTTCGGACAGGGTCGATACATCTCCCTTACCGCGCACTGGGTGAACCTTGTGGAGCCTGGCAGCGATTCCTCACCTGCTACGGCGCGGGTGTTGCCCACGCCGCAAACAGCTGCACCGCCGTCCCTCCCACTGGATAACAACAGCAGCACCTACCTCTCTGACTCCTTCTCCTCCAACGCATCTCAAAGCTGTACCTCATCCGGAAACGCTAACCCAGCAGCAGTAGGATCGTGGAAGCAGTGCAGCACAGCTGTTGGCATGCGTCAGCAAGCGTTGCTGAAGCTGATCTGCCTTGGGGATAAGCAGCACACAGGGGAGGAAATTTGGAAGGGAATAAAGGAACAGGCGGATTTGTGGCTGGCACCGCTGGACCTGAAACCGGGCATGGTTGTGTGTGATAATGGGAGTAATCTCATTCGCGCTTTAAGGTTGGCTAAGCTGACACACATCCCTTGCCTGGCGCACGTGATGAACCTAGTAGTTCAGCGGTTCCTGAGGACATACCCAGGCGTGGCCGATCTTCTGTTGAAGGTGCGTCGAGTGGCCAAACATTGTAGAAATTCCAGTACTGCTTCTGTGTGATGTCCCTACGCGCTGGAATTCTACGCTGCACATGCTAGCACGCTTTTGTGAGCAGAAGAGTGCAGTGGTCCAGTACATGACGGCGCAGTACCGAGGCGCATCCGGACAGCTGCCAAGCTTCTGTGGATCCGATTGGGCCAACATGTTGGACCTCTGCCAAGTCCTCCAAAATTTTGAGCAATCCACGTTGCTTGTGAGCAGTGACAACTCTTCAGTCAGCATTACCATACCACTGCTGTGTTTACTGAAGAGGTCAATGTTGAAAATCAAGGAAACAGCTGTCATGATGCAACTGGGGGAATCTGAAGGAGAAAACGATCAGTGTGATGGTACCAACATCAGGCCATCCGCCTCAGGGAACGCTGGCCCCAGCAGCTATGACGAAGAAGAGGAGGAGGAACAGCTGGAGTTGGAGCAGGAATTTCATGCCACCACTGACGAGGGCCAGAGCGGTGCACGTTGGACTTCCACAATTCAGCGCGAATGGTCAGCAGAAGCAGACCAGGAGGAAGGTGACGACTATGATGCATCACAACAACTATCACAACGCTCACAAGAGGATGATGAGGATTCTGGTAGGACTCTGGCACACATGGCTCAATTCATGCTAGACTGCATTGAACGCGACCTACGCATTGTGCGCATTCTGGACAACACCAATTACTGGGTTTATACCCTTCTGGATCCACGGTACAAACACAATGTTCCAAAACTGCTTGAAGAAAGAGTCAGACAGGTCAAAATGGAAGAATACCAGCAGGCCCTTGTGGAGACTTTAGAGAGGAAATTGACATCCTCCCCCTCCTCTAGCCAGTTGTACGCCGACAGACTGACTTCCGCAAACCCAGGACGACCAGGAGGGCAGCAAACAACGCAAGCCGCAGCTAGTGCCCAAAAGGGAATGGTATCGGCAGTGTCCTTGGAGTGGGAAAATTTTCTGACACCCATGCAGCAGCAGCCCACTGAACAGCAAGCGTGCAGATCCACCTCCAACACCGATCGCCTGGAGAAGATGGTCAAGGACTACATGTCAGATGACGTAGCTGTGTCGAACAATCCATCTGCACCCTTCAACTATTGGGTATCGAAGCTAGACACCTGGCACGAACTGGCAATGTACGCAATAGAGGTGCTGGCTTGCCCGGCAGCCAGCGTTATGTCGGAACGCTGTTTCAGTGCTGCCGGAGGCATCGTCACAGATCGGCGTATCCGCCTCTCCACAGAAAATGCAGACCGTCTGACTCAAATTAAAATGAATCAATCCTGGATTGGAAATGACTACGCAACACTCCAGGACCCCAACCAAGTAACATGACCAATGAACATCTGGGATGGTGTAGCGTTTCCGGTCCCTGTTTATTGAACCTCTCATCTGTATTACATTTATGACTGCATGGCGGCAAAAGCATTGCTGCTATATCCGCACGCTTTTTGTCCTCATGCAAGGCCTGGGTTGTTGTGTCTCAAAAAGCATGGCCTTCTCCTCCTGCGCCTGCTCCTGTTCCATCATGTGTGCTGCTGCTGCTGCTGCTGGGTTAGCGTTGCCGGTCCCTGTTTATGGAACCTCTTATCTTTATTACATTTATGACTGCATGGCGGTACAAAGCATGCTATCCGCACGCTTCTTGTCCTCATGCAAGGCCTGGGTTGTTGTGTCTCACAAAGCGTGGCCTTCTCCTCCTGCGCCTCCTCCTGTTCCATCACGTCTGCTGCTGCTGGGTTAGCGTTGCCGCGTGGTCCCTGTTTATTGAACCACTTATCTTTATTACATTTATGACTGCATGGCGGTACAAAGCATGCTATCCGCACGCTTCTTGTCCTCATGCAAGGCCTGGGTTGTTGTGTCTCACAAAGCGTGGCCTTCTCCTCCTGCGCCTCCTCCTGTTCCATCACGTCTGCTGCTGCTGGGTTAGCGTTGCCGCGTGGTCCCTGTTTATTGAACCACTTATCTTTATTACATTTATGACTGCATGGCGGTACCTCATGCAAGGCCTGGGTTGTTGTGTCTCACAAAGCGTGGCCTTCTCCTCCTGCGCCTCCTCCTGTTCCATCACGTCTGCTGCTGCTGGGTTAGCGTTGCCGCGTGGTCCCTGTTTATTGAACCACTTATCTTTATTACATTTATGACTGCATGGCGGTACCTCATGCAAGGCCTGGGTTGTTGTGTCTCACAAAGCGTGGCCTTCTCCTCCTGCGCCTCCTCCTGTTCCATCACGTCTGCTGCTGCTGGGTTAGCGTTGCCGCGTGGTCCCTGTTTATTGAACCACTTATCTTTATTACATTTATGACTGCATGGCGGTACCTCATGCAAGGCCTGGGTTGTTGTGTCACACAAAGCGTGGCCTTCTCCTCCTGCGCCTCCTCCTGTTCCATCACGTCTGCTGCTGCTGGGTTAGCGTTGCCGCGTGGTCCCTGTTTATTGAACCACTTATCTTTATTACATTTATGACTGCATGGCGGTACAAAGCATGCTATCCGCACCCTTCTTGTCCTCATGCAAGGCCTGGGTTGTTGTGTCTCACAAAGCGTGGCCTTCTCCTCCTGCGCCTCCTCCTGTTCCATCACGTCTGCTGCTGCTGGGTTAGCGTTGCCGCGTGGTCCCTGTTTATTGAACCACTTATCTTTATTACATTTATGACTGCATGGCGGTACAAAGCATGCTATCCGCACGCTTCTTGTCCTCATGCAAGGCCTGGGTTGTTGTGTCTCACAAAGCGTGGCCTTCTCCTCCTGCGCCACCCTCCTCCTGTTCCATCACGTGTGCTGCTGCTGGGTTAGCGTTACCGGTCCCTTTTCCTGGAACCTCTTATATGTATTACATTTATGACTGCATGCCGACAAAAAGCATGTTACCTGAGCAAAGAAAACAGACATTTCCCGCATTTAAAAGACAGTTTTCCCTTTGAAACTTTAAAATCGATTTTCTCAAAAACTATAAGCTCTTTTTGCTAAAAAAAAATTTCCTCTTGTACCCACTCCCAAGGTGCACATACCCTGTAAATTTGGGGTATGTAGCATGTAAGGAGGCTTTACAAAGCACAAAAGTTCGGGTCCCCATTGACTTCCATTATGTTCGGAGTTCGGGTCGAACACCCGAACATCGCGGCCATGTTCGGCCTGTTCGGCCCGAACCCGAACATCTAGATGTTCGCCCAACACTACTTCTGACCCCATTGTGCCTCCTTCTGTCCCTATTTTGACTCCTCTTCCCCCATGTCTCCTTTCATCCCCCCATGCCAATATCTCCTTCTATCCCCCCTGTGTCCTTTAATCATCCAAGTGGCCTACATCCCCATCACATGTCACAGAAGTGACGGCTTTGGGCCCAGCATTTGTAACTGATGATTGTTCATACATTGGGCATAAGTAAACCGGGAATCCCCTGTACTTGCAGTGTATTTTCATGGGAATTTAAAGTGAACCCAAAGTGAAAATAAACTGATGAGATAAACAATTATATTTGCCCTCCTACTCCTACAAATGTCTTTTTTAGATCATGGTCTTTTTTAGATCATGGTCTTTTTTTTAGATCATGGTCTTTTTAGATCATGGTCTTTTTTTGCTCATGGTTTTATTTTACATTTAAGCATTTAAAAAGTAGGTTGAACGTTTTACTGGCAGCTTATTAAGTGTCTCAGAGTTAGAAAAAGGCTCATGTATTTTATCTTTCGCTCTTTTTGCCCTCAGAAGTTTTATTCTGCCAGGACACCTTTTATGGCTGTACTTTTGCTTATCAGTGATGTTTACTATATATTCCCAACAAAGCACCGACAAGACAGAAGCTGTCACTTCCATGCCTAGAAATCAACTCTTTCAGGCAGCAAAATAAAACAAGTAAAACAGCCTGGTTAGTAATATACAGTGTAAATACCAGAGGCTCCAATTCAGGATTGTCACTTTTTTAAATTTGTTGATCAGAAGAAATAACTGAAACTACAATGCAGTGGAAGGTGCTTTGCATGTTGGGCAACTGATCGTGTTAAATAAGCATTATGTTCCTGAACGACAAAACAGATTTTTGGGAAAGATTAATTAACGTAGGTGAATGGAGTGAAAAAAGGTCACATTAGGGAAGTGTTTTAATGCTAGGTACACACGATGCAATTTTCTGACAGATGTACTGTCAGATCGATTATTTCCAAAATGTCCGATCTGATTTCCTTTTTTTTTTTTTCTTAAATCCGCCTTTAAGAAAAGAATGAGTTTCCTAGCTTGAAATAGCATTCTATGTAACATAGTTTGTATGGGTTCAGGTATGTTCAAACCATAAAATAAACAAAGAATACAAAATTGAAAGGTTCTTGGAACGGTTAATTTAGTCACTGTATCTACTACATCAAGAATGGAGCCCCAGTATCTATGTAATTTTGGACAAATCTAGAGCGTGTGTATAATAAGGTCACTTAGATCTCTACTACAATGTGCACAGATAGGATCAGGTCTGTAGTAATGCATAGCATATAATCTTTTGGGGGTCAATAAATTCCTAAGTATTATGTTCAATTGTGATAATTTTGGGGAAGCATTTGTCGACACCAGGGGGACATTTTGAAGAATCTCTGTCCAATCCTCAGTAGATAGATCACCCAAATCCTCCACCCATTTGTCATAGCTTTTAAGAGGGAATATCTTCAAGAATATATCTAGAAGCATAGCATACTGAGATAAAACCACTCCTAGAATTAGTTTGACTAATCAAATTAAATACAGGCAGCGGTTGTATTACAAGGGAGTAAGAGTTTTGTTGCTTGCGTATTGCATGCGTAAACTGGGCATATTGGTAACATAGCAGTGGTGTTGGCACCGTTTTTGTGAACTCAGCAAGGTTGGGGAGAGTGTGGACCTCAGTACTACTCAATACTTGGACTGAAGAAGAGATGCCTCTTCTGGCCCACTGATTCAGAAAAGAGAGCTCTTGTAGTTCAGAAAGGCGAAGGTTACCATTTATTGGAGTAGAGTTGGTAATGCCATCTATAGCCTGCATAAAACGTCTATCCCAGACTTTTTGCATTAGTACCATAGTATGAACTTTCCCATTTGCAAAAGCCCCACATGCTCCAGCCTCGAGTGTGGCATAAATGGAGGGGTAGCCAAACACTGTATTCAACAGTGTCCGTCCTTGTAGAGTCTGTAAATTCCTCAGATTCCCATCCAACTAAATGTTGGACTTGGGAAGCAAGATAATATACGGTACTCAGGCATTTGGGACGGCCAATGCCCCCTCATCCTTTGGATACTGTAAGTACTGTAATTTTATTTTCACTCTGCCAGACCCCCAGATAAAGTCTCTAAAAATCTTATCAATGGTTGTAAAGATTTTAAGATGCAGCCATGTTGGGGCGTTATGTAGAACATATAGCAACTGCTGCATGGTGACTATTTTGAGTAAATTTATACGTGCCACCAGTGATAAAGGAAGTTTCGACCATGTCTTGAGTTTCTGATGAATATTACGTAATAATGGAGGCAAATTAAGAATTTCATATGAAGCTATATAGGGAGGAATAACAATACCTAAGTACTTAAATGAGGTCACTCTTTGAATTTGATTACAGCTCTGAGGTAGGGGTATATTCTGCCTATCTATTGTAAGTAGACATGATTTATCCCAGTTGACGGTTAGGCCCAAAAACTTACCAAAATCAGATAAAGCAGACAGAACATTAGTTAGTGAGTCATCTACATCTTGCAAAAATAAGAGTATTCATCAGCATATAATGCTATTTTTTTTCTTCCAGGGAGCCAAATCTAAATCCTCGTATTTGGTCATTACTTCTTACCAGTTTAGCAAGGGGCTCTATTGCTAACGCAAATAGAAGAGGGGATAAAGGACACCCTTGCCTGGTGCCTCTGCTTAGTCTGAAAAACGATGACATTGTGTCATTAACTCTAAGACATGCCTTGGGATCACTGTATAAAATGTGTATCAATTTACAAAATTTTGGTCTGAACCGCATTGCTTCCAGTGGATTTGGCAAGGGTGCAGAGTATCATAAAGGGAATCCCAACACTTCCATGCATATATTGTGTTGTATTCAATGGTGACCCTCACTGATTATCTCTACATGAATCCCTCTTTTACCCTATGTGTTGCACTAGTTCATTGTTGGTGAGTTGCTCACTAAAGGTGTCCAACAGAGTGGCATTACTACAATTCCCGAGGCCCCCCAGCAAAACTTGATGAGGCCCCCCAATGTTCACACCCCTTACCTTGTTTCCCCTTGGTAACCTTTATGGCCTGGGAACCCATCTTCCAAAAGTCATAAAACAAGTTTGGCAATTATTATCTTCACACCCATAACAAGTGTAGCCACAAAAGCACCTTATCGGGATGATGGTCAGTAGTAGGGGGCCCCCAATTGCTCTGGCTGTTCCCCTATAGTTAAGCTCCTTAGTCCCCTCCCTCCGTCAGAAGCCTGCCCTCTGCAGTGATGCCAGCAGCACAAAGTATTGCCCCTTTCCTTCTACTTCCAACACTGCAGTTTGGTGGGTTCAAATGGCATGATGGGAGGGGAAAAACAGCAACTGAATGTCTTTAGTGAAGTGCTAACCCAAAAGTAACTGTTGCACCAAGCAATTTACTTTATTTTTGCAAAATAAAAAATGTTTTTTGATAAAACATTTTCTGCATATAAAACATGAAATACATTGTTAATGTCATCAGAAGAAAAAAATCCCTTCAGCTTTAACTGACATGTATAGATTCTACACTTTTCACTGCTGACTTAATACAAGGTAAGGCTCTGACTGCATCTAATTAACCACATAACTTAAACAACTTAGATGAGACAATAATTCGAGTTGGCAAGCACAGGCCTGTGCATTCTAGCTTTCAATTTGAATGATCACTCTCAGGAGACATGAGCAGTGCCAGCTTATCATTCCACCAGCAGCAGAGATCAATGAAATATTGTCACTCAGGTACCATTTTTCACAACAATATCACAATATCCATCTGACAAAGAAATGGAATGTACTCCCAAAATGTAGCGCTTTCACTTTGTGGCTTGACTGAAAATGTAGCAGAACAAAATAGCAGTAAATTTGCATCTTTTTGTTAGAAGATGACATGGTCATTGTATGTAGAGTGCCTTGATAAAGTGACAGGCATACATGATGAGCAAAACCTACCCACTGTAAGCATGGAAATCTGCTACATATCTGCAATGGGGATGGGTGGCAACATTTTTTTTTTGTGCCCACAGATTATTGACAAACTCTTTCCCTGGTGCAAAAAACCTTTCTCATGAGTTTCTCATGGGTTATCTCACCTTGGGTCTGGTGTTATAAAGACACAAATCTTTCAGACTTATAATAATGTCTGATTAAAACTTTACATTAGGAGGGACCTTGAGAGGTGTTGGCTGGAAAGAGGAAGAATGGGCAACACAGAAACGGTGACTGAGATTTATAATTGGCAGGCCCATTTTTAAGGGTGGGCAAACCCCGGTCGCCCGGGGAAGAGGAGAGGTGGGGAATCCCAACCAATGTTGTATATACGCTGTGGAGTGGAAGGTGTTAATTCACCTGTCCAGAGGCATACTCCTCTTTCCTCCAGCAATATCTCCATGGCTTCCAGTGGCGTTGATGCTCCTGTGACCCAACTAACATCATATCATGCCTTCATCTCATGACGGCGGAAAACCGTGCGATGTGGTGCCGCTGGAGACAGGAATAGAGGCACATGTGGCTGATGGACAGGGGAGACTTGTTTCCTGTTGCTCTGCACTTTGGGGGGAGGGGAACATGAGGTGGGGGGAGGGAGGTGGTTCTACAGCAGGCTACTGAATTCTTATATCTGCAATGGGGATAAAGGGAGTGGGTGTTACAGCAGACCACTCAATTCTTATATCTGCAGGGGGAGGGGGTTGTTAACACCAGGCCACCTAATTCTAATATCTGGGGCATTTACAAACAGGCTAATTAACTCTGATATCTGAAGCGGGAAGGGTGTACACTAGGCTACATAATTCTGATATCGCCAGGATTATATATACATATATATATATATATATATATAGAGAGAGAGAGAGAGAGAGAGAGAGAGAGACTACTTAATTCTGATATATTCACCAAATTCCTTAAAGTGAACCCAAGGTGAAAATAAGCTTATGTTTAATTTTTTTATTGTCTCTGCTTAATGGCAGTCTAAGTGTCCCAGAGCTGAAATATATGAAGTGTTGTTTTTTTATCTTGTCCATTTTAGCACTTCACAAAACTGACAGTGAATGAATCCTATTTTATAAATACGATCTGTTCACACTTCTCAGTCTGCAACAAATCCATTTGCAATAAGCAGACCACACTTCTGTGTCGTCCACAATTTTTTCGGACAGGTGGATGTGTTTCTCATATAGCCTATGTTTGAAATGCATCCACCCCAGGCGCTAGTAAGACCCCAATAGACCATTGGAGCGGCCAGTACACTGTCCGGCTGCAAGTGTGAACCCAGCCTTACTCTTTCAGGCAAAAAAAGAAAAAAAGGCTAGCTATTAATATGTTTGGCACTGTACATACACATGTTTACCTCAGCATGTCACATTTCACCTCACTAAGTGTAGCAGTAGATAGACAGTTTTCCAGAGGAAGGTAGAAAGAGCCCCAATTGACCCAACCAGTGGATGTCAAAGAATGTAGGTTCTATTATTATTTGCATGCTCTGCTTTTGTCAAACCTGATGTGGTTGAACTATGTTGTTGTTGTTCTTTCCATACAACAAATCTCATTTGCACTCTAGTCACAGGTTGTAAACATCATTCATTCAAGAACTTGGCAGGCAGCTGATGTTGGTAATTCACACATTCATATGGTATGCAGCACTGCTCTTCTACACATTCTCTAAAGTTGTAAGCAGCAGGTGTCTGGAAACTACCCAACTGAGAAATGAGGAAGAATAACACGTAGGGGATATTTGTCAATTAAACAAACCTTAACTGAAAGGAATAGAAAAGAAGTAATTTCTAATTCTCTGTTTGAAACGATTTGACTGGCTGTTGTATTGGTTCTTTGCCTACAAAGGTTTTTATCCCATTGGATGGCTGCATGAGTTCTAGATTCACTGCCTTCAGTTTCTTGTAAAAAATAGGCCTAATAATTAAGCTAACTACTGAAAAATTACTATTGGCTCCTGACTTGATACACCCCTGGGTCTGGCCCTTCCTGAAACCTCAAATTAAAGGACACCCGAGGTAAAAATAAACTAATGAAATAAACAATTGTATCTATCCTCCTTCTCCTAAAATTGACTTTTTAAGATATTCCAGTTTCATATTTAAATCTACTTTTTAAGTTTTTACGGTTTTATTGTTTTTGCTCAATGACACATTCATTGAAGTATGCCAGAGCTAAAATATATGAACTACTGAACCTTTATATCTCTTTCCTGCATTCAGAAGCCATTTTCTGCTACGAAAGTGTTTTATAGTTGTAATTTCTTATCAGTGAGGGTCAGACTACAGTGTGAACCTGTCCTGACTCAGATAGGAACTGCCACTTACATGTAATGTAAAAGTCCACTCAATGAGAAACAGGGTTTTAAGGAACAATTTCACTCTTTATACTTCAAGTCACAAATCTTCTGGATTGTGGATACAAGTTGTAGGCACAATTCAGAAATCCAATTTACAAAAAGACTGCCTGACACGTGTTTCACGGCCAAAAGCCGATTCCTCAGAGGCATACAGTATACATGTACATCTGTTAAAAAACACATACTATACAAATATATGTCAAACATATCCGTATTGTGAACTATGCATCGCTACCCACGGCGGAAGTGACGTCGGTTGTCATGACAGCGAGCCACAGAGCGCACGGTAACGGCTGTAATCAGAACCAACAACCTATGAGGTTTGAATGGGACCAGATCCTCGCCTCCATGGGTACTGATTGACTTTCTGGGTGAGTTGGTATATGCATCACTGGCAATAATATTGGCGATCAATTTGTGATTGCTATAGGATACATGTGATTGCACCCATAAGTGAAAATGTACAGAATGATATGTTGATCATGCAATTGCATATTTGTTTACTTGTTATGCAAGATGTAATGGGAGGGGTTATTTATTGATTGTCATGGGTGGTTTTCCACCTCATAGAGGATATATTCAATGTGCACGGAATGGTGAGTTGTTTGTTTGCACTGCATCTGAAGAAGGGGACCCGCTGTGGCCCCGAAACAATTGTCATGTTCATGTGCTTATGAAGCAATTAATTGAAAACTTTGCATTTTGAGAAGGTGTGCTGACCTGGAACTTTTTGCTTGGCTTTTCCATAGGGATAGTGATGCAAATTCGTCTACCTCGCTGCATTGCATCACTTCCGCTGCTGGCCACATCACTTCTGCATCGGGAGATGCGGAAGTGTATGGAGGGGACCGCGTTCGGATGTGGCTGTGCAGCCGCATCGCACCGCTTCTAATGGAAACGGGCCCTTATTGTGTATATAGTGTTGCAATCTTCACAAAATAATGATTCTCATAATGAGCGATAACCATATGGGGGAAAATGACATGGATAAAAAGACAAATACATGGAGGGGAGTGACAGCTTATTAATTGCCCGGGTGCTGACACATACATGAACCTAGAGGATAATCTGTCCCTGACTGTGGTTGCAGGTTCATGGGCCCCCAAGGACATGGGGCCCCTGTGTGGCTGCAGTCTTCACGGGTCTATGTCCGCCCCGGGATAGCAAGATATCTGCTGTCCGAGAAATCATTATGATTATGTTTGTCTATTGCAGTAACACTAAAGACAGAAGCAGACAAGTTAAGATACACGTGAACCAGCCCATAAAAAAAAAAATCATTGCAGTCTTCCATTGCCCAAAATACAATTCAATGTATGAACTCAAATGTAATTTCTGTAATGTAAGTAATGGCAGTGACAAACTTATTTTAAAACAGAAAATGGATCTGTAAGTATGGGGGTCTCCAGCACATCTGAGATAAGTGAGAAACATGTCTGCAAAAAAAGGTTTTCGCTGCAGGACACCCACACCAGCAGTGTAACTGAGAAGAACTCTGTCCGTAGACTCTACACCCTGAAAACAAAATATCAGTGAATAACTGTAACGATCGGTGTCAGCACACAGAGAGAATCTGATTATTGGTGATCTGCAGTATCTGCAGAATCACCAATAATACAAGTATGACTAACCTCTGGACACCTAGTAATGAGTAAATGTATTGGTGCAACAGTAGGCTATCTCCCGTGGAGCGGGAGATGCAGCAACTATGAGCATGGACCACCTGAGGAGCAGGTGGCCTTTGGCTGTGTGGGAACTATCTCCTAGGAGAGGGGGTAGAGATAACCTGTGAGCCAATGATTCCCTGCAAGGCTGCAATACTGGGAATCAGACTATTCTGCAGCCAACACCTGGTGGAATGGTGTTGCTGCTAGTACAGTTAGACTGAGCACTCAGGGTGAGTGACAGCTTGGGTGGTCGGGCAGGCCAGGTCGGCAACACACGAGCAGATCAGGTACAGAGAGAGAGAGACTGATTAGTTAACCAGGTACAGGCAGGGTCTGGCAACAGGTAGGCAGATATGCAGAGGTACCGAATCAGAAAGCAAGAGAAAGGTTGATAGAGCAAATGGTCATAACATATAAGTAACAAAATCCTAGACTGGGGTGAGAGTTCCTTGGTCTCGACACCCTGGAACTAGTGTAGAGTATAACACAGCAATGACACAGTAACCCTAAGCTTGGGTGTGAGGTCCGTGGTCACAACACCCTGCAACTGGTCTAAAGTATAACACATCAAATGACACAGTATCCCTAAGCTTGGGTGTGAGGTCTGTGGTCACAACACCCTGGAACTGGTCTAAAGTATAACACATCAAATGACACAGTATCCCTAAGCTTGGGTGTGAGGTCCATGGTCACAACACCTTGGAACTGGTCTAAAGTATAACACACACGTAATCTGGCTAAGTGTGAATTCCCAGGTCCTCCTGGTTCTAACACACTGAGAGATCTGACTGGTCTGAGTGCTCACACGTAAGTATTCGCAACGGCAGACAACCAGCAACTGACAGGCAAGAAGTATATATAGTGCAGCGCTCCTCAGTGCCGCCCAGTCCCAATCAGCCAATCACCCACAGCGCTGGGATCAGCTGATCGTCCTGATCAGCTGATCCCTCTCCTATTGGCATAAAGGTCCTGCCTCCTAGCACGCGTAGCTCTCCATCTGTGTGCACTACTAGGCTCAGACAAACCAGACGCATGCTGCTGTGCGGAAACCGCCGGTCTGAACGCGGAGACAGCCGCCCCGCTGCCAGACGGCACGGCGGTGTCTCCGCCATCCATTACAATAACATTTCACATTGGTGAAACTTATCGGGTGTACTGTACCAGTCATAGAGGATCTTATATGAGTGCTCTTTCAAGATGTTATTGATGGAGAAACGAGCCATACAGCTAAATATGGATTCCAAGGTATATGGGGGAGCTGGCAGGCACTCGGTTATGCTGTTGTTAGCTGGAAATAAATGAGTGTCTCAGGCAAAGACGCACTTCCGGTGTGCCGTATAGGTCCCGCCCTCCCCATTGGATTGGCCGGAGATCCTGACCCATAAGAAAGTAGATGGTGGAACGCACCGACATATAGAAATGGTCACATACGTGCGGCTGTCAAGAGTGACGTCGCAACGAAGTGGCCAATGGCTGTGCGTCCACGCTAAGGACTGCACTAAATTGGATACGGTATAGAAAACAGCAGTATACAATTGGTAACCAAGGCAAACCGATACATCCAAATATGGATTCCCGACCCTCAGCATCAACAACAAAATTAAGCCTGTCCCCTGCCATCTACTCATTGCAGGGGTAAGATCCTCTAATTCTGATACCACACAAAAGAGTACATGTCCGAAATTAAGCATCTTTTGATTTTCCGACTAAGGAATTCTCTAGTTGGCTCTACTCAGAGGCCTGACCGGATGACCGAGAAAACGTACCCCCTAATCTGCATATATCGAAAGAACTCCGAGCTAGACAAAGAGTATTGTACAGACAGCTCTGGCCAGGACATCACGCAACCTTCTGCGATAACCTCTCGTATGACAGTAATGCCCCCAGCAATCCAGCGTCTGCAGACCTCCAGAGTTGGGCCCAAAGGAAATCAGTATTACAAAAAAGGGAGTACAGCAAGAAGTATGTTTTATCAAGGCCCAGAGTTCTGGTTCCTTTATTTCAGAAGGCAACAGCAAAGTGTATAATTTGATATTGAAGTAAACAGGGTGTGACAGCTTTATTAGTCTTGATGAGGCTACGAATAGGGAAAGGGCTGATTATAATGAAGATTCTAGATCCACTCATCTAGTAGTGCCTGGGGGAGAAGTCCATTGGATGCTCTAGTCTGGAGGCCTGAAAATAGTGAAATAACTGCTATTGCTGCTATTTTATCCTAGGTGGGCCATGCTTCAATATAAATTTAGTGATGTGGGACTGAAGCATTTTTACATCCTCCAGGACCACCCCAATCGGTAGGGCACCTGAAGAGGTGCAAAAGTTTAGGCAGCAATATCATAAATCCGCTTAGTGAGGGAGAGCTGAAAATGATTCCATTCATTATGGAGACTGTGGAGGGCTGAAAACATTCGGGTGTAGTTATCATTGTGCATCTCATCCAGTTCCAGCATCAGAATGACACCCAGGTATTTAAGCCCCCTAAGTACTCTTTTTAGGGGTGTATTTGTATTCCTGTAACTTCTTTATTAAGCATATGGAGACTTCCTCAATTGTATATGTGGGCAATCAGTATCAAGGGGTTTCTTTTTTGGTGTCACAGCAACCAGACAGGGCCAGTGCTACCATAGACGCAAAGGAGGCAATTGCCCCAGGGCCCCAGAGCCTGTAGGCAATTGCCCCAGTGGCTACAAGAGGAAAATATTTTTTTCCAAAAGACCTTATAGTTTTTGAGAAAATCGATTTTAAAATTTCAAAGGAAAAAAAGTATACTGTAAATTTAAATGCGGTAAATGTCACTTTTAGTAGCAAACCTAACGGTAGTGTAATTTTACATGTATCAAAAGAAAGAGCAATGAATTTCCACGTATGGACCTCCTGGAAACCCCTCCGCAGCCACAGTGCTTTGGCCAGGGATTGCTATACAGCCGCAATATGGCTGTATGAAGATCCCTGCCATGTTTTCCTATTTTCCCAATTTTTTTATTTATTTATTTTTTTTATGTTTAGAGTGTGGGAATTTTTTTAAAAAAAATTATATGGGGTCCCCCCTCCTGAAACTTTTTAGCCCCTAGTCCCCCATGCAGGCTGGGATAGCCAGAATGTGGAGCTCCGACCGATTGGGGCTTCACACCCTGACTATACCAGCTGCAAAAAAGGTCCCTTAATGCTGATTTTTGTTCCGGGGTATCTGTTGGGGGGCCCCAGGTTTATTTTGCCCTGGGGCCCCATTGTTGCTAAAACCAGCCCTGCAACCAGGCAGTTGAAAACCAACCCATACAGTGTTTAGAGGTGATTTCTTGGATCGGGTGTTAGGGCTGGTGCACACTAAGAGCAGTTCTGAGCGTTTTTTAAAAATGCTTGCGGTATGAAAACTGCTTGGCTAATGTATTTCAATGAGATGGTGCACACCAGAGCGATTCATTTTTATCCCAAGCGCAAACTCGGGTCCTGTAGCATTTTTGCGGATTTCTGAGGCGATTCTGTCTCAATGTTAAGTATAGGAAAGTGGAAAATAGCTCTGAAAAACGCTAGATCAGAGCGATTTTCCAAGCATTGTTGTTGCAGAAGCTGTTCAGTTACAACTCTACTGTAACAAAAAATAAAATATACTACATCAAAATGCTCCAAAAACCGCTAGGCATGTGTAGAAAATTGCTCTGCATATGCCTAGAATTGCTCTGAAAAACACTTCAAAAAACTGTTTTTGGTGTGCACTGGCCCTTACATTTTACTAGGCACAAGCTACTCGCATATGCACCTCACATTTGCTTGTCTTTATTTCACACTCCAGAGGTCCAGTGGTCCTAGATAATGGTCCCTCCTCCAAGTACCAACAGCAGCAACTACCCTCTTATTCTATTCTATTTTCTGATAATTTACACTTTTAAAGCGTAAAACATCAGTAAATTATACCGATATTCTACTAGCTGAAACTGGGGGCCCAAATTCACTTGTGGCCCTTATTCATACACAGGCAAACTATAGCGTATATTCCCTAGACTGCGGTTAGTGTGATGAGTAGATTGTAATGCATTGCAGGTAATGTATTGCAATACGTCCTACTCATAATGTAGTAAGACTTTACACACGTTATTCTGCTTACCGCAGTTCATTGAATATATCCCCATGTGAATCGCCCCACAGTGACGACACCAAATAAAAATGACTGCTATGGATAAAGCATCTCCAAAAGCTGTGGCATTAGCCTTATTTCAGCTACAATGTAATAATAGGGATAAGGATAATTGATAAGTTATGTCTCACCTGGTGGTAGCAGCTGCCAAAGATCAGTAATAACACCCAGCACAACATCGCAAAGCAGGATTCTAAGGATGACTGGAACAAAGCGAAGGTCCCACAGACTAACACCAGTGAAAGTGAAAGAATATGATATTCACTCCTTACAGGGATCTCACACCCAGCCTGGTATAGACACAAGATAGGAAAAGCCTCAGTTTGTAGCAAGAAGCTTGTGCACAATTTACAGTAAATGTATCCAGGATCATGTGAAGCAGAAATCAGTGACAGCAGCTGGAGTGGTTATCGTATGCAGTCTGCTCCTGATTATGTAGACGCCCATCCCTCCTGAAAGTGAAACTAGGAAACTGAGGGAGGCCGTACTAGGGGATTTTTTAATAGGAACTCTGCCTCAGTGCTTCACTCTATAGTCATTTATGGGAAAAGGCCCTAGCCTATAAGACTATAGAGTGAACCACCTCTGGTGGTTTTAGCTTGTACAGTATATAGTAGCTATGGGATAGCTTATATTGACATGAGACAAAGGTTAATACATCACTTGTGACATTTTAAATGGATAAGACTTTTTTTTTACTGAAATTATATTACCCAGGGATTTTTATAGCAGAACTGTCATCATTTTTTTTTTTCATTTCTTTATGCAAAAATTCAGAAGCATTCAGCACAACCAAAAATTCCCCAGTTTAGTTGAGATAAATGTATACAGCAAAAATAAAAAATCTTTCTATAACTACCTATGCCATTTACCATTTAACCACCTTTTGTTTACCCTCATTCCATTAGAGTGTAAGCTTGCAAGGGCAGGGCTCTCTCCCCCTTTTTGTGTCTTGGAATTCATTATACATTTTATTCATCGTGTTATTTTTGTCACTGTAATTACCAATTCTGTATTTTGTATCAATTCTGTATTTTGTTTACCCAATATTTGTTTCTTACTTTGTAGAGCACCATGGAGTATGCTGGCGCTTTATAAATTAATAATAATAATAATAATAATGCAGAACAGAGTGTTATCATTTTGTAAAAAAGGTCACAAATTAATGGCTGTAATGCTTTTAAAATTCCTCTTTTCACCCCAAATTAGAGACCTGTGTGGTTCTGATTTTTCAGACCCTCATCCGACCTTCACTGGTAGCCAGCTACCTGCTACTATTTAGCTACTATTTAGCTCACAAGTGATTCCTCCCCCCCTTTTCTGCCCACCATCAGAGCATTCTATTGGTGGGCTCTGATTGCTGCAGCAGGGTCTGCTTTTTTTTTAATAATTTTTTTTTAAATTAAAAATGACTTTTTTTTATTTATTTATGTTGCACCCCTCTCTTCCCCCGACAGCCATTGTCTCTCTTAGGCATCAGCCTATGAGAGCCGATCGCACTGTGAGCCTCTCCCGTACAGCCCTGCCGTAGATCGCAGCGCTGCACAACAGTCTCCTAAGGGCAAAATGTAAAAAGAGAGAGGCCTTGCACATCCCTAATATAAAACTTGGCATTTATTGGAAAAAATTGTAAGGCATACATTACAGTTCCACAGCCTAGCTGAGAGAGGTACAGGCAGTCATGACCTCCCCATTAGTCTGTACCTCTCTCAGCTAGGCTGTGGAACTGTAATGTATGCCTTTTAATTTTTTCCAATAAATGCCAAGTTTTATATTAGGGATCTGCAAGGCCTCTCTCTTTTTACATTTTGGACTGTGAATTATTCGGCCGGTGCACTCCCTCAGTGTTTGAGTTCAGCCTCCTGTGCATGGTCACTTCTCCATTGTTTGATACAGTCTCCTAAGGGCAATCGACGCTGGTAGATTGACATTGGACCGGAGCTCCGTCACTTAAAGAGAAACTCCGACCAAGAATTGAACTTTATCCCAATCAGTAGCTGATACCCACTTTTACATGAGAAAAATAATGATTTTCACAAACAGACCATCAGGGGGCGCTGTTTGACTGATTTTGTGCTGAAACCCCTCCCACAAGAGGCTCTGGTACCGTACGGTACTCTGGGCAAACTGTCACAATGTAACAATGTTCAGACAGGAAATAGCTGTCTGTTAAAGCCAGACCAGCTAGAAACAGCTCCATAATCTGCCCACAGTAACAATGTCACCATGTAATACAAGTCAGAATGTGAATCTGGGAGAGGAAAGATTTTACAATGAGCAAACACTGACTAAATCATGTATACATAATTATTGTAAAAATGAAGCACTTTTTTTATTACATTATTTTCACTGGAGTTCCTCTTTAAGTGGGGATGCGCGTGCATCTACGCGCACTATCCCTTGTCAAACCCTGTCCCAGAACTTGACGCCTGTTGGCGTTAGTCGGTCCAGGGGCTGCCACCTTCCCGATGCCTATTGACGTTAGGCAGTCGGGAAGGGGTTAAGGTAGATCCAATGCTCACAGTCTCACACCCAACCATCAACCTGTGCTGAACCCATTGTTTCCCTTTCCTCCTAAAATACACCCAGGAAGTCAAATAAGGAAGTTGAGAAGTAAAAGAAACATATATGTATACATAAAAAGACCTTTCTTTATACTTATACTGTGTCCACAAAAAATCCAAAACAGTAGACATGTAATAGTTTTCAGTTCATAACAGAACACAGCACCTATATCCCTGCCCTGTTCTGCTTCAGGCTCAGGTAAACTCTATAAATGAAGTACATTTAGCTGGACTCGTGCTGTTTAGTCAAGAGACATCACAAAAAGTACTGTTTTTGGTGGCCTAGGCAGAGCAGGATCATCCACCAGGCAACTTAGGCAGGTGCCTTGGGTCTAGTGGGTGTCAAGGGGCCCACCAGCCACTTTCTCTGACCTCTCTCTACTTCATCTTACTAAAAAGACCACAATGGGGCCCCAAATCTACTACCTTGCCTAGGGCCCCATTATATCTTAATCCATCTCTGGGCCTAGGCAAGACAAATAAACACCTTTGTCCCCACCCCCTAGCACAATCAGTATGAATGGAGGCGATCAGCCTATGGCACTGCTGAGGTGGTATGAAAGTTCAGGATGCTTTGATAGCAGCCGTCAGCTTGTCTGCATGTTTTGGGTCTAGTGTCTCTCATCTTCCTCCTGATAATTCCCCATAGATTGTCTATGGGATTTACGTTAGGTGAGTTTGCATGCCAATTAAGCACAGTGATACCATGGTCAATAAACCAGGTATTGGTGTTTTTGGCAGTGTGGGCAAGTGCCAAGTCCTGCTGGAAAGTGAAATCAGCATCTCCATAAAGCTTGTCAGCATAAGGACATATAAAGTGATCTAAAATGACCTGGTAGATGGCTGCTCCGGACTTTGGACATGATAAAACACAGTAGACTTCACACCATCATCACTGACTGTGTAAACTTCACACTGAACTTCTTTTCTTGCAACTTGGATTATTTGCCTGTCCAGTATCCACTTTTCCTCCAGACTCTGGGATCTTGATTTTCAAATGCAATGCTAAATGTACTTTTATCTGGAAAGAGAACTAGACCACTGAACAGCAGTCCAGTCCATTTTCTCCTTAGCACAGGTAAGCAAGGCAGGTCATTTTGTCCCCTGCTCAGGGCCCGTGCAGCACCGAATTTGGGCACCGCCATTCAATTATTGTAATTTGGGTAATAGCCAGACCCATAAGACGCTTCTTATATTGTCTCTGGTTCAGGAGTGGCTTGACATTAAGAATGCATGCAACAGTTGTAGCCCATATCCCGGATACATCTGTGTGTGGTGGCTCTTAATGGAATCACAATATTCTAAATTTTCTGAGATACTGAATTTGAGTTTTTCATTGCCTATGGGTCAATATCAGCTAAATGAAAAGAAATAAACACATGACATATATCTTTGTGTGTAATTAATCTATATGACATATGAGATTTACTTTCTGAATTGAATCACTGAAATCAATTACTTTTTGATGATATGCAAATGAGATGCACTAGTATTGTACTTGCTCTACCAGACTTTACACAGTTTCCTAGTAGGATTAAGTGTTAAAAAGAAAGCTAAAGTGTTTTATTTTCATCTGTGCAAATGGAGAATTGGCAAATAGCTTGAATTCAGTCTGGTTTCTGAAAAGCAAATAGAAGGCAAAGGAGCTTTATCTGCCTAATAAAAGGCTGCTGATGATGTTTTGGCACTTAAGTTTAAAGGGAAATTGCGTTTGTTTGTTTTGTAGCTCAACAAAGCAGATTTGCCAGGCAGCTATAGGCACTTCTAGCCCATCCAGACATATCTCCAGACACTTTTCATTTACCTCAGGATGTAGGAAACACACCCGTGAATAGAGATGGCTCGAACCTCCGTTTTTCGGTTTGCAAACCTCCCGTGAAAGTTCGAACCGCAATAGACTTCAATGGGGAGGTGAACTTTGAAAAGTAGAAAAATTTATGCTGGCCACAAAAGTGATGGAAAAGATGTTTCAAGGGGTCTAACACCTGGAGGGGGACATGGCGGAGTGGGATACATGCCAAAAGTCCCCGGGAAAAATCCAGATTGGATGCAAAGCAGCGTTTTAAGGGCAGAAATCACATTGAATGCTAAATTGCAGGCCTAAAGTGCTTTAAAACTTCTTGCATGTGTATACATCAATCAGGGTGTGTAATTAGAGTACTGCTTCACACTGACACACCAAACTCACTGTGTAACGCACCGCAAACAGCGGTTTGTGTAGTGACGGCCGTGCTGGACTGGTGCACAGTTTTCAAGCCCATATGGTCGCCGGGCTGTGGTAGCTCAACGATAAAACAGTGACTGTCCAGCTGATCAAATTTGGTCTGTCCACAATGAAGCAACGACCTTATTATTTTTGGTGTGCCACCCCCCGAGACACTCATATAGCCGGCGATCATTGCTTCATTGTGATACGCAAGCCCCTTCACCGCGGCAAGGTAATGATCATAAAGGGGAATGGGCACATGTACATGCCTTTTGCTTTGTTGTTGCAGCTGCAGTGCAGCCAGAAAAATTAGGCAGGCATGTACATGCAGCAGAAAAATTAGTATAGCAGCCTTAAAAATTCAGGAATCCGCCTGGAGTCCTGGACCCTGTTGGTGGTGGCGGAGAAGGTTAGCGGCCTGTGGGCAGAGATGCTGTGTGTGGGGACTGACTTAGTCTTCGGTAGAGATGGGCCGAACGGTTCGCCCGAGAATGGTTCCAGGCGAACTTCGGGTGGTTCGCGTTCACCTGCGAAGACGAACTTTCCCGGAAACTCGATTCGCCCCATAATGCTCTATGGAGCAGAACTTTGACCCTCTACATCACAGTCAGCAGGCATATTGTTACCAATCAGACTGCACTCACGCCTGCAGCCCCACCCCCCCTTATAAAAGGCAAGGTCCTTGTGCCGTTTTACTCACTCGTCTGCCTACACTAATTATTTAAGGGACAGCTGCTACACACACTCTGCAAGGGAGAGTTTAATTAGGCTCTTGTATATTACTCACTCCCTCCACCCTCCTACCCTTCCTACCGGAGGGAGGAGGGTCTCATCTGCCAGGGAATTCTAGTATTTCAAAAGCCAGCTTACATACCATGGCTGGGAATTGAACCAAGGTCTCACTGTGTGGTGGGCAAGTACCTTAACCGCTGTACCACCAACACTACTAACTGAAGCTAGCCTAGCATGTACCATTTCTGCTAAATCCAAGAGAAACCTTAGGTTGCTTAAAGGGAACCTTAACTGAGAGTGATATGGATGTTTCCTGTTAAACAATACCAGTTGCCTGGCAGTCCAGCTGATCTCTGTGGCTGCAATAGTGGCTGAATCACACCCTGAAACAAGCATGCAGCTAATCCAGTCGGACATCAGTCAGAGCACCTGATCTGCATGCTTGTTCAGGGGCTGTGGCTAAAAGTATTAGAGACACATGATCAGTAGGCGATTCAGGCAAATGGTATTATTTTAAAAGGAAAAATCCATATCCTTCTCAGTTTAGGTTCCCTTTAAGGATTTGTAGCATAAAAGCCAACTCACATTGGTTGGGAATTGAACCCAGGTCTCACTGTGTGGTGGGCAAGTACCTTAACCGCTGTACCACCAACACTACTAACTGAAGCTAGCCTAGCATGTACCATTTCTGCTCAATCCAAGAGAAAAATTACACAAGACAAATAACATTTATATCATGCTTTTCTCCTGGCGGACTCAAAGCACTAGAGCTGCAGCCAGTAGGGCACACTCTATAGGCAGTAGCAGTGTTAGGAAGACTTGCCTAAGGTCTCCTACTGAATAGGTGCTGGCTTACTGAACAGACAGAGCCGAGATTCGAACCCTGGTCCCCTGTGTCAGAGGCAGAGCCCTTAACCATTACACCATCCAGCCACTGCTTAAGGATTTGTAGCCAGGCATGGCCTTGCCTTTTGTGTTCAACAGTTGTCGAAAGAGAACCCCAGATAGCCAGGTAGATTAATCTCGCTCTCGCGCTCTCTCTCTCTCTTGTATTTTTGAGCATAAATGGATTGAGCATAAATGGTACATGCTAGGCTGGCTTCTGCATGTAGTGTTGGTGGTACAGTGCCTGGCTATCTGGGGTTCTCTTTGGACAACTGTTGAACACAAAAGGCAAGGCCATGCCTGGCTACAAATCCTTAAGCAGTGGCTGGATGGTGTAATGGTTAAGGGCTCTGCCTCTGACACAGGGGACCAGGGTTCGAATCTCGGCTCTGTCTGTTCAGTAAGCCAGCACCTATTCAGTAGGAGACCTTAGGCAAGTCTTCCTAACACTGCTACTGCCTATAGAGTGTGCCCTAGTGGCTGCAGCTCTGGTACTTTGAGTCGGCCAGGAGAAAAGTGTGATATAAATGTTATTTGTCTTGTCTCTTTTTTCTCTTGGATTGAGCAGAAATGGTACATGCTAGGCTAGCTTCAGTTAGTAGTGTTGGTGGTACAGCGGTTAAGGTACTTGCCCACCACACAGTGAGACCTGGGTTCAATTCCCAGCCATGGTATGTAAGCTGGCTTTTGAAATACTATAATTCTCTGGCAGATGAGTCCCTCCGGGAGGAGGGGGAAGGAGGGGAGGGAGGAGAGAGAGCAGAGTAGGCCAGTAATTGAAAATTGACCTTAAAATAGGGGTTTATGTGAAATCTAGATTTTTGCCTGGGACTTTTGATGTGTATTTTACTCAATCATGTTTGCCTTCAAGTATTAGATCCCTTGAAACATGTTTTCTATCATTTTTCCAGCCGGTAGAATTTTTTCTATTTTTTAAAGTTCGCCTCCCCATTGAAGTCTATGGCGGTTCGCGAACTTTTTCGCGAACCGAACCTTCCGCGGAAGTTCGCGAA
The DNA here is from genome assembly GCF_040937935.1 of Hyperolius riggenbachi. Taxonomy (NCBI): domain Eukaryota; kingdom Metazoa; phylum Chordata; class Amphibia; order Anura; family Hyperoliidae; genus Hyperolius; species Hyperolius riggenbachi. The sequence goes on from NC_090657.1 coordinate 136,461,500, forward strand.
CCTAAAATCGGAGGTTCGGCCCATCACTAGTCTTCGGGCAGGCAGTAGCCCTCCGGGATCCATGCCTCACTCATTTTGATAAAGGTGAGGTGCTGAACACTTTTGTGACTTAGGCGACTTCTCTTCTCAGTGACAATGCCTCCAGCTGCGCTTAAGGTCCTTTCTGACAGGACTCTTGAGGCAGGGCAAGACAGAAGTTGGGTGGCAAATTGGGACAGCTCTGGCCACAGGTCAAGCCTGCGCACCTAGTAGTCCAAGGGTTCATCGCTGCTCACAGTGTCTACATCCACACTTAAGGCCAAGTAGTCAGCTACCTGCCGGTCCAGGCTTTGGTGGAGGGTGGATCCGGAAGCGCTAAGGCGCATGTCCAACATCACCATGATATCGTTGGAGCATCCTGTCCTTGCGTGCGTGGACATGGGAGAAGGATTACTGGCAGTGGCACCTTTATTGCGTTGTGCTGTGACATCACCCTTAAACACATTGTAAAGCATAGTTGCCAGCTTGTTCTGCATGTGTTGCATCCTTTCTGCCTTCTGGTGAGTTGGTAACATGTACGGAACTTTGTGCCTATACCGAGGGTCTAGTAATGTGGCCACCCAGTACAGCTCATTCCCCTTGAGTTTTTTATACGGGCGTCCCTCAACAGGCTGGACAGCATAAAAGACGACATCTGCACAAAGTTGGATGCAGACGTACTATCCATCTCCTCTTGCTCTTCCTCAGTGATGTCAGGTAAGTCCTCCTCCTCCCCCCAGCCACGAACAATACCACGGGAACGTCGAGCAGCACAAGACCCCTGCGACGCCTGCTGTGGTTGTTCTTCTGCCACCGCCTCCTCCTCCAAAAAAAACCCACCTTCCTCATCATCCGAGTCTGACTCCTCTTCCCCACATGACTCTTCCTCCTCCTCCCCCTCTGTGCTGCCACAGGTGTTGAGGAAACATCTGATTCTGATGTAAATTGCTCCCACAACTGTTCCTGCCATAACTGTTCCTCTTCACGCTCCTCCACAGCTTGATCCACCACCCTACGCACGGCACGCTCCAGGAAGTAAGCGTATGGAATCAAGTCGCTGATGGTGCCTTCACTGCGACTCACCAGGTTGGTCACCTCATCAAACAGCCGCATGCCTTCATGCATTTCGCATCAGTGTCCATTTCGGGGGCCAGATCATCCCCATCTCCCCAGATTGTGTCCTTCTACTGTAATTGTACAGGTACTGGGTGACGGCTTTCTCCTGTTCTAGCAGGCGAGAGAACATGACCAGGGTCGAATTCTAGCGAGTCGGGCTATCACATATCAAGCGTCTCACCGGCAAGTTGTTTCTCCGATGAATGTCCGATAAGCGTGCCATGGCCATGTAAGACCGCCTGAAATGCCCACACAACTTCCTGGCCTGCTTTAGGATGTCATCTAAGCCTGGGAACTTTGACACAAATCTTTAAATGACTATATTCAGCACATGAGCCATGCAGGGCACATGTGTCAGCTTTCCCAAATTCAATGCGGAAATGAGATTGCTGCCATTGTCACACACCACGTTGTCGATCTCCAGCTGGTGCGGGGTCAGCCACTGATCCCCCTGTTTGTTAAGAGCAGCCAGGAGAGCTGGTCCAGTGTGACTCTCCACTTTGAGGCAAGACATGTCTAATATGGCGTGACACCGTCGTACCTGGCATGCAGCATAAGCCCTGGGGAGATGGGGCTGTGTAGCTGGAGAGGAGATTGCAGCACCAGTAGAGTGCCACTCAGCTGAGGAGGACGATAGCGAAGAGGATATAGCAGGAGGAGAGGAGGTGGCAGGAGGACTCCCTGCAAGCCGGGGAGATGTCACAAGTTGGTCCGCTGCACAGCCGCGTACTCCCTGCTTGCCATCGGTCACCAGGCAATGGGCTGTGTAAGTAATGTACCTGCCCTGCCCGTGCTTGGCAGACCAGGCATCCGTGGTCAGGTGGACCCTTGACCCAATGCTGTGTGCCAGAGATGACACTACTTGCCTCTCAACTTCACGGTACAGTTTGGGTATCGCCTTTTTAGAAAAATAATTGCGGCCTGGTATCTTCCACTGCGGTGTCCCAATGGCCACAAATTTACAGAAGGCCTCAGAGTCCACCAGCTTGAATGGTAACAGCTGGCGAGCTAACAGTTCCGCCACACCAGCTGTCAGATGCCGGGCAAGAGGGTGACTGGCAGAAATTGGCTTCTTCCGCTCAAAGATCTCCTTCACGGACACCTGGCTGCTGTGGGCAGGGGAGCAGGAACCGCTCAAGGGCAGAGGCCGAGTGGAGGAGGGTGGCTGTGAAGGTGCAAGGGAGAAAGCATCTAAACATTATGCACCTGAACGAGGAAGAGGAGGAGGAGGGTTGGTTTTCTTTTCTGTGCTGCTTTTGCTCTGGTGCTCTTCCCATTGCAGTTTGTGCCTTTTTCTCCATGTGCCTTCGTAAGGCACTTGTCCCTACGTGAGTGTTGGCCTTTCCACGGCTCAATTTTTGGAGGCAGAGAGAACAGATGGCATTGATCCGATCTGAGGCACACACATTAAAAAATTTCCAAACCGCTGAGCCCCCCTGGGGTGATGGCACTATGGTGGCATCAACAGCTGACGTTGAAGGGCATGTTGGCTAGCTGTACATAGGTGGCGATACATGGCGCCGGACACTGCCACCAGTGTTCTCTGATGACGAGCTCCCCCTGCTTCTTTCAGGAACTCTTATCCTCCTACTCCTCTCTGACTCCCCCTCTGAACTATCCCATTGGTCATCTTGTCTATTAGGAACCCATGTGGTATCCGTATCATCATAATCATCATAATCATCCTGCCCAGCTTCACTTGCCTCAGACACCTCCTAAACTGCACCAACAGCAGGTACTTCATCATCCTCCTCCTCACACATTACGTCCATAGTGTCGCCGCCTAACTCAGACATATGAGGTGGTGTAACTTGCTTAGCGCCTTAATCTTGTTGTAACAATAATGGCTGTGAATCAGTTGATTCCTGACCAATTAACTCCTGTGAAGTGTCAAATGCAATGGATGTGATGCTTGTAGTAGCGCTGGTGGCTGCGGAAGATGAGGTGTTCTGTGTCAAATAGTCAACCACGTTTTGACAATCTTGGGAGTTGATGGGTCGTGCCTTCTTCTGAGCACTGTACTTTGGTTGAGGGCCGCACAAAATCACATCAACACGACCTCGCACAGACCTGCTGGGTGGCCTTCCTCTGGGTCTGCCTCTACCTCTGCCTGTTTTGTCTGTTGTGTCCATATTGGGGGGGATGAAGTGAAAGGTATGCACTGACGTACTTGACTTATACAATGTGCAGTCACACAGGTGCAGTTAACAGGATTGCACGGAGTGATATATCACACTGCGTGCACTCACGTAGGTAGGTGGGTGCACTGAACACAACAGGTAGGTATATACAGTGATGAGGTGGGTGCACTGAACACAACAGGTAGGTATATGCAGTGATGGATATTACAATATGCACCTGTCACACACAGACAGGTACCGGACAGGCACTGTGACACTGTGTACGCTCAACTCGTGTGGGTAGGTGGGTGCACTGTGAACAACAGGTAGGTGTAATGATCTGCTCTGCTGTCTGCACAGGCAGACAGCTGTTTGACCATTTTGTAAGTCTGAGTGCTGCAGGTTCCTGGAAAAGGGACCTGTCTCCACTCTGCAAGCTGCAGAGTTGCTGTTCTGGGGAGGAATTTGGATCCACTTGTTATGCAAATTGCTTAGCTGCTTCCTTTGATGGCTTGCAGTATAAATACCATTTGCTCCCAGAATTCCTGGCTGGTCATGATGGTTTGTTCCTGCTAACTCTCCTGGAGTATCAGCCTTGCTATTGTTTGCTTAAGATTATTTTAGAGTAATTCCTTGGGACTGCACTAGGAATCCCTTCTAGCGTAGTCAGATTGTACTATCTGTTTGCCTTGTACTGTCTATCTGTTGCGATTGTCTTGTTGCCAGCGGCGGTCGACAGGAAATCGTTCTGTCTGTACTCTGCCTTAGGGGTGCTAGCCAGAGCAGCGGTTGCTACTGGTAGCCTCATCTGTTTGTCTGTCTGGATCGCATCCGCTCTAGTGGTTGGAGCGATGGTTCCTTCTGTGCTCTGTCTGGGAGTGTAGGCCAGAGCTGCGGTTGCTGCTGGCTACTCCTTCTCTCTGTCTTGTCTGGTACGAACGCTTGCTGTAGGCTCGGTGAGGTAACCATTTAGCAAGCGTTTGCGTTCTCTATTTCGTGTTTGTGTTACATTGGTTAGTTAGGGTGGCACACTTATCAATGGGCGCCTAACGCGCGGTGATCGTGTCTTTAATGCGTTCGCTGTTGCAAATGAGTGCGGTGTTCGCATTTAGCTAGCTTTTGTTATTTTCCTTGATATTCTGATCGTTGTTATTTGCAATGTCTTTCTTGCTACACTTGTGCTCTGTCTAATTCGGTCTTGTGTCACTATTGGAAATCGCTACTCTTGCGATTGCGTTCCCACTTCATTTCCGTTGTTGTGTGTTCACCGTCGCTGGGTGGCGACTAGTTTGGTGTACACACATACATTCTGTCTCTGTGCTCTCTCTCTTTAAGGGCTATCTTGTCCTGCATTGCTTCAACTCGTACAATTCCCATCTGGCATCTGTGGCAGTGCAGAGGCTGTGTTCGTCTGCACTCCACAGCTTCATCTGCCGGTGGGATAGTATGGTTATAGTAGGTATATGCAGTGATGGATATTACAATGTGCACCTGTCACACACAGACAGGTAGCGGACAGGCACAGTGACACTGCGTGCGCTCACGTAGGTGGGTGGGTGCACTGTGAACAACAGGTAGGTAGGTATATGCAGTAATGGGTATTACAATGTGCACCTGTCACACACAGACAGGTAGCGGACAGGCACAGTGACACTGCGTGCGCTCAACTCACGAAGGTAGGTAGGTGGGTGGGTGCACTGTGAACAGGTAGGTAGGTATATGCAGTAATGGGTATTACAATGTGCACATGTCACACACACAGGTAGTCACTGAATGTGCTGGGCCTGGCAGTTGCGCACACACACAGTATGAATTATCAAGGCTGTCTATGCAACACAAGTGTCAGTGGGACACACAGAAAAAAAAATAGATCACAAGAACAAAATTACCTCTCAAAAGAGCTGTTATGGGGTGCTATTTTAGCAATAAGAATCAGCAAGGAGCAAGCTAACAAGCCTACAAGAGCCTAACTAATCTTTCCCTATGAGAGTCTGCAGCAGCAGCAGCAGCTGTCCATTCTCTATTTACTGCAGGCACACGAGTGAGTAAAATGGCCGGCGATGCCTGCCTTTTATTAGGGGGGGAAGTGGCTCCAGGAGGGAGTGTAGCCTGATTGGCTACAATGTGCCTGCTGACTGTGATGTAGAGGGGCAAAATTGACCCTAATGGTGCATTATGGGGGCGAACCGAACTTCCGCGAAAGTTCGCTGTTCTCCGTGATCACGAACCCATGGAAGTTCGCCGGGAACCGTTCGCCGGCGAACCTTTTGGGCCATCTCTACCCATGAAACGCCTCATCTAGTGTGTCAGATGTACAAATAACCCTTTTTTTCCTCACAGATTAACAACAAACCATCATCTCAAGTAAGTTTATACGTATCTTGTAAACTTTTTAAAAAATGTTATTCATTTATTTTTAGGGCTCATTCACACTACATAACATCGCTGCCAACGCACAGTGATCGCACGGAATGCACGTTGTGGTGCGCTAAAGCGTAGACGCCGGCAGCAGTACCCATCGGGGAAACGTATGCGTCGTGCTTTAAAATGTTCCCAGATGTGTTACGACGTAACGCATGGGAATGCGGACCTGTAGTGTGAATGGTAACATGGAAGTTTATGGACTTTCATGTTGCCATATGAACCGTACACAGTTTTGTGAGCACTCACTTTTTATAGTACCTTTGTTTCATATTGCTTTGCATACTACACTATACGGGGCTCTTGGTTTCTCTCTTTTAATTTCCCTTGTTTCTACAGGAATCTTGGCCCTTCCAGACTGCCACGACTGATTTATAGATGTATTTATTGTGTTTTCTTTGTATGTGTGAGAAAAACATTGATGTGTTCAGTAGTTATTTTCCCTGCTGTAGGAAAGCTCTCTCTGCACTTAAACTGCTGCCCAGGAGTTTACACAGAACTCAAATGGTTGGGAGCACTAACCATGTTGAGAAATGCGGGGGACTGTGTATTTTACACACAATATTTTGTTTGGGAGAAAGGCAGGTAGGATAACAAGTTTATACCTGCCTCACAGAAGAATGTGTAGGTATAAAGTGGTGTGTGGTATTGTGACATTACTAGGGGGGTGCAGTAGGTGTGTCACCAGCAGAGGGGGTGTCACCAGCAAAGGGGGTGACACAAGCTCCAGGCTAAGGTAGAGTGGAGTAAGTCTACGGAAATATAGACCAGGCTAGAGCCTGATGTACTTCTCCCACTTGTTCTTCTCTCTTCTGGCTGCTCTGTGCTCCATGGTGATCAAGTTAACATCCCCATATTCACCCCTTAGAAAAGTGTCCCATCCAGCTGCCCCACATGGCCAGAGGTCTCTCCCAACCACCATACACACACACACAGCAAAGTGCGGCCAGTCTAACAATCACTATCTCCTCTATTCACTGAACAAGTTTTTCCAGTGTAGTACTGCTCTCTCATCCCCATTCATTCAACCATTGTGAGCTTGGCCAGAGCCCCACATCTCCCTATAGCAAAGTGTGGCTAGCAGGGATGTTTTTAGGCAAAGGCATTTCATGCCATTTTAAGGAGTGCCATGCCTCTGGATTAAGCCCTGCTTCCAAACATATCCTCACCTGCTTGAATTAAGCCCCACCTCCTGTGGGTGTTCGATCCCCTGCTTCTGCAACATCAAAAGGTCTGGAAAGTGTAACTTGCAAGCATCCTCCACTGTGTCCCTCTGTGCTACTCCCACCTCCCCCCTGTGCATCCCCCTGTGCCGCCTCCTGTCCCCTTTCTTGCCTCTTCTTCTCTCCTTTGTGCCTTCTGTTTTCCTGTGCTTCCTTCTCTCCCTTTGTGCCTTCTTCTGCCCCCCTTTGTGCCTTCTTCTGCCCCCCTTTGTGCCTTCTTCTGCCCCCCTTTGTGCCTCCTTCTTCCCCCTTTTGTGCCTCCTGATGCCCCTCCTTTGTGCCTCCCTCTGTCTCTCTTTGTGACTTCCTTGTGGCCCCTATTTTGTGCATCCTGCTCTCCTTTCGTGCTTCCTTCTGCTTCTTGTGTCACTATCTGTCCCCATCCCCCTCGTACGCTCCCCCAGCCCAGTGTGAAAAATGCATAGCATAGCACAATAGAAGCTACGCTCTTACCTTCCCAACAGAGTTGACACTGTGTCTGTGTGACCATCCTGTCTGTCTCCTGCTCTTTCTAGTGTTGGCACCTCACTCTCCTCATGTTGCGTGTAATCATGGTACATGCGGTAGGAGATGTTGGGCAATAAGGCCGATCAGCAAACAGGCAGAAGCACAGCACTGGACCCTGGCAGAGAGGTGAGAGCACAGCTTCTGCTGCATTATACTCTGCATTTACATATTGGGTTAGGGGAGTGTAGAAAGGGGGTGTGCAGTGAAATGCGACAGGATTGGTGGGTTGTTTGTATCTTGGTCACTCCCATTATTATGCATCCACCTTCCACAGCACATGGTGTGCGTGCGTGCGTGTGTGTGTGTGTGTGTGTGTGTGTGTGTGTGTGTGTGTGTGTGTGTGTGTGTGTGTGTGTGTGTGTGTGTGTGTTTTGGGGGGTTGGCGGGGTTGATACAGGACTTCTTGCCTGTGGTGACATAAAAGCTGGAAGCAGCCCTATTGGCCAGTATAACAAAGCCTTTCCCTAACTCCTCTTTACCCCTATAGCAAATGAGTCTAGTATAACCCCTTCCCAACCACATTCTCAACAAATGTCAGTAACAAATAATGTTAATACAAAAAATTATTATTGGTTTTGTTTAGCCTGGTGAGGTTGGGGGTTCATGGGATAAGAGAGGGGTGGCACTATAAGTTTCCGCACTGTGTGACACCAACTCTAGTGACACCTCTTATCTAGATGACACTGAAGCATATAAAAAATAAGAGAATTCTCTCAGCATTATGTGCAATATTACATACATTGCATACTGGAACACTGGGGACTATGGCATATGTTTTTTCGGTTTTAATTGATTTTTAATCATATTGGATGTAATTCCTTTAGAGGGTAGTAGTGGTTAATTGCAATCTTGACATTTGATAAGTATGACTATACAGTCATTTATATAAACTATTTATACTATAAGTATAAAGCAGGTAATTAGGCAAAAGGATAAGTTGGTATGTACTTGTATGCTTACCTAGCTTCCAGTATTGCCTAAGCGCCAGGCAAAAGTTAGGATCGAAATGCGGCATTGTGCAAACAATAGTAAACCACAGTTTAGACGCTCTCCATTCGGCAGTGTCCATTCATTTGAATGGTTAGTGCTCAAAGTACCAAGTCCTTCGAACCGTCGTTTACCAATGTTTGTGCAAACGCCACATTTTGATCCCGATTTGTGCTCGTTTAACATCACGGTACGCCTGTGTGAACTGGCTCTAAGTGTGGCATCCAGACTGATCAGGTTTGCTGTCACATATTCACTGAAGTCAAGAAACCTCCTCAAGCAGCCTGTAACTGTAAGATTTTAAAGTCAGAACCACAGCAGGCCATCTGTGAGTAAGCCTGCTGTGTTCAGTTTCACTTTAATATATAACACATATTATTGAAAATGGTGTTATTACTTATGAATTGCTCTTTGCAATAGACATTGTGCCACATTTTATAATATTTCTGCACATCATATGTAGATCTCATGCTGTTTTTATGCCAAAAGTCAACAAAGCAACAGAACAGCCAGACATTATAAATGCTACAATAAATGAGGATCATTTTTTTTATGAATAATACATATTTGTTCATTCCGTGGCACAGTCACTAGAGGGTTATGTCAGTGAACACAAAAACTGCCCCATTATCTGTCATGAAAGTGCAGAAAATGTCCAAATGAAGAGAGTTTTAGGTACATATTGTCCTCTCCATCTTATCAGCTGGAATCTTTTCCTTCAGTTTCTAGTGTGGGGAGTTTCCCTTCTGAAACTCCCTTACTTTCAGTTCTGCTTGAGGAATATAGTCACAGCCTGTGCCAGGAAATATGTATTATCAGGGAATTACCACTGTAAAAAGAAAAAAAGCAGTCATCAGGAATAAATTTTAGTCTCGATCCACACTAGGGTAAAAAATGCAACGTTTTTCAGATTGGGCATCAGCAGACATGCAAATGGTTCCTATGTTAAGTATAGGAACCATTTACATTTGATTGCTTTAATAGATCTGTTCATTCCGATCAGCTTGAAGTTCCAACTTGCGCCATTGTCCCTGATGCAGATACTAATCGCTGACAAAGCGGATCTTACTAGACTGGTTGCTGCATCCGTTTTGCAAATTTAACTCGCCCGCCTCCAACGCATTTGGTTCCACCGCCACTCAGTACACTGCAGAGAAAAGGCACTGGTATATCTATATCATATCCTTAGTAGAAGCATCAGGTTCCCATTGTATTGCAAAAGACCAATGGGAATCCTTCCTATCCAAGCAGGATTCTCATTAGTTCACTGCTGAGTGGTAGACAAATGGGAATGCTCCCTGTTGCTAGGGAGGATTCCTATTTGTCTTTTGCATCCAATGCAGGCCAATGCTTCTGCTGGGGTTATGAATCAGTGTAGTGAGCGGCAACCAGCAGTGGAGAATGGCAAGTAAAGTGGGTGGGTGGCAATGTGAGCAGGCCAAATACACAACAGCAAGTTATGTGAATGGCAGGGACATGCCACTGTACACATCGTATCCTGGGTGGATTTGCTGTGAGCTCACCATTGTGCATCCAGTCTAGCATGGCCCAAGCTTTAACCCCCTTGGCGGTATGAAAAATACCGCCAGGGGGCAGCGCAGCAGTTTTTTTTTAAATTTTTTTTTTTTAAAATCATGTAGCGAGCCCAGGGCTCGCTACATGATAGCCGCTGCTCAGCGGCATCCCCCCGCCCGCTTCGATCGCCTTCGGCGATCTCCGATCAGGAAATCCTGTTCAAAGAACGAGATTTCCGGCGGCTTACCCCGTGTCACACACGGGGTTACCGCTAAGGAGGTTAAAGAAAACCTGTACTGAGAGAAACCTCCCCTGGGTGGTACTCACCTGGGGTGGGGGAAGTCTCTGGATCCTATTGAGGCTTCCCCCGTCCTCCTCAGTCCCTCGGCAGAGGAGATAAAACTCCCAGGATGTAAATATTTACCTTCCCAGCTCCAGCGCAGACGCAGTATCGGCTCTCCGCCTCGGAGATAGGCGGAAATAGCGGATCGCTCTCGGGCTGCTCTACAGCGCAGGCGTAAGTCTCCTGCGCTTGCGCAGTAGAGCAGACCTAACGGAGATCGGCTATTGTCGCCTATCTCCGTGTGGAAAGCCGCAACAGCACCCCTGCTGGAGCCAGGAAAGGTAAATAAATCAGCGCTTATCAGCCTTGTCAAGGGAGGATTCCGGGACACTTCGGGGGAGCCAGCGCTGGACTGCCTGCAGCTACAGGGGAGGGGGAAGCCTTATTGGGACCCTGAGGCTTCCCCCTTCCGAGGTGAGTAGCCTCCAGGGGAACTTTTTTTTTTGTTACAGGGTTTCTTTAACCACTTCACTACTGAGGGTTTTTTCCCCTCGTGTACCAGAGCAATTTTCACCTTTCAGTCATCCTTCCACTCATTCGCCTATAACTTAATTACTACTTATCACAACAAAGACAATGGGAAGCAGACTCTGCATCAAATTCACCAAAAATAGCTTTATTCAAAAATAGAAAACACTGTATAATCACTATCATGTCAATTTAAAACCATAAAAATCACTGTCGGAGATGAATGATGCACAGCCGGCTGGGCTCACACTAGCCAACACACTTCAATCACGTCAGTCACATTTGGGATCCCACAACGGTATTACTGTACATGCTAACAGCTAACTGCCACTATAGAAACTATGCTTCAAGTGAAGAGAGTACTCTAAGAGGTTTTGTACACAAATTGTGGTGCACTACCACTACATGGAGGCATAAAGCATGTTCAATGGAGCAGCAAAAACAGTTCCACAATTCATCTAGCAGAATATGCCCAGATCACTATACTGCAGTCATTAGGATACCGCCTCACTGAGGCTCTCACCACTCAGTAGTTAGATCCATGGCTGTCGATCATCCGGGTGCTGTGGAGATATACTGCTGTGTCCCAAGATCACTCGCCATACAGCTGCTTGCTTCCACAATAAACAGTGACAGTGGAGTCCCTCTGGGGTATGTATAGACCAGCTTGAACGTGTGCACACGTGTTCCAGTAATGAGTTAACATTATTCACGCCACCTTTCTTGTACAACGCCTTCCATCCAGTCAGCCGGCGCAAGGCTCCGTTGTAGACTTATCCAGGGCTTGTGGACAGAGAGTGAGTAAGCCTTCACCACGTGTATCACCACCATCTTGTGGATATATTGCTAACTGCAGTTAGATTTTTTATTATCAATGTTCTGAGGTCAGCCTTCATTTGGACCATACTGCTACCTTTCTTCATGGTGCAAACAGACCATATTTCTTCAATTCGATTCTAAATTAACAGCATACCTTGCATCATAAAGTTTATCTCATTCTATGTGATACAAAATTTGTAATATATGTATTAGAATGTCCATACCACTTGTTGTATGTGGGAAAAACCACCAATTAACTAAAAAAAAGTATCCAACAGCATATGGCTGTTATTAGGTAAGGAAAATTACGACAAGTCACCTGTTGGGGTACATTTCCATCTTTTTCATAATGCCAACCCCGACACTGAAATTCAAAGGGATTTGCAAAATGGAGCCATCAACTAGGGGTGGTGATTATGATAGAGTAATTAGACAAATAGAAACTCGCTGGATCTACCAGCTTGGTACTCCCCAATGACACCCAATGGCCTCAACACAGAATTCAGCTTTGCCCCTTTCCTATAACTGTTACATACCTTTGTATATACTATGTTTATATATATATATATATATATATATATATATATATATATATATATATATATATATATATATATATATATATATATATATATATACAGGTCCTTAGCATATTGTGACAAAGTTCATTATTTTCTGTAATGTACTGATAAACATTAGACTTTCATATATTGTAGATTCATTACACACAACTGAAGTAGTTCAAGCCTTTAATTGTTTTAATATTGATGATTTTGGCAAACAGCTCATGAAAACCCAAAATTCCTATCTCAAAAAATTAGCATATTATGAAAAGGTTCTCTAAAACGAGCTATTAACCTAATCATCTGAATCAACTAATTAACTCTAAACACTTGCAAAAGATTCCTGAGGCTTTTAAAAACTCCCAGCCTTGTTCATTACTCAAAACCGCAATCATGGGTAAGTCTGCTGGCCTGACTGCTGTCCAGAAGGCCATCATTGACACCCTCAAGCAAGAGGGTAAGGCACAGAAAGAAATTTCTGAACGAATAGGCTGTTCCTAGAGTGCTGTATCAAGGCACCTTAGTGGGAAGTCTGTGGGAAGGAAAAAGTGTGCACAACGAGAAGAGGTATATATATGAAACTATAATGTTTATCAGTACATTACTGAAAATAATGAACTTTATATCACAATATGCTATATTTTTTAGAGGGACCTGTATGTATATATATATATATATATATATATATATATATATATATATATATATATATACAGGATCTTCTCAAAAAATTAGCATATTGTGATAAAGTTCATTATTTTCTGTAATGTACTGATAAACATTAGACTTTCATATACTTTAGATTCAAATATGATACAAACAATCGCGCTACAATCTCACAGTCCTTTTAGATGGAGACGACCTCCAGGGCTCACCCAGATCAGTCCATCCAAATCCACTGTGTTATCACTTTAAGAGATAGAAAAAGAGTTCCATAGCGTAATACTGTAAAGCTCAGATCATATCCTTCACCAACAATATACACCAGGTGGATTCCTCTCCCCTTTTACTGGTCACCAAGTGAGTATAAGGCTCCCCCCCGAATAGCCCGCACTCACCCAGTAAACCTCTTCACTAAGAGGTATGCATAAACGCTCAGAGGGGGTCACATTAGTCAACTTTGCATCCAGGGAGGGGGTCCATTACAGACCTCAATAATTCAACCACTAGGACTCAAATGAATTTAAAATAGTGAAGTACAGTTTAATAAATATATAGGCCAGTGGTATTGCACTTACAGAATGTCGGAAGTTTATGCGCATATAACAAGTTGTGCTCCCGGGACACCGCTCTCAATGCCTCCACCTCCGCCCGTTCATAGCAAGTCAAGCCACGCTGCCGCAAATGGATCCCTCTCCTCGCTCCTTTCAGGCTCCGCCCTACGCGTTTCGACCCGGAAGTCTCATCAGGGGCTACTGATTGGCTGCGAGGTGAGCCTTTTTAAACTCCTTGCCTAACTTTATTAATTAAAATTGTGCGCACAAACATTGCAGTACCAAGCAATGCCTGTCTGCGCCCCCCTCCCTTTCATTACAAAACTGACTGCAATACTCAATTCCTCCGTCTGCGCCTCCCCTATGGGATTTGGCTGTAGTACCAGTTTCCACCTGTCTGCGCCTCTCTTAGGTTTATAGGGCTGCAGTACCTGAATACTTCAGTCTGCGCCCCCCCAGCCCTTTCAGGCTGCAATACCAGGCAGTATCGGTCTGCGTACCTCTCTCTACACTTCATAAAGGATCACATACTTCCGCGCACCAACCCCTGGCGCACGCCACAGGGTGAGTGCGGATAAGAATCACTGATCCACATGAACCCCGTAGGATACTGAGTAAAAGAATTAAAAAATAAAAAAATAAAATTAAAATTTACAATTTAAAAATGGAAGCTAAAAAAATGGGAGCTAAAAAAATACAAAATATTAGAAAAAGGCATAGCAGATTCAATAAGAGCGGTCCCCCTTACATATCAATCATTATTTATGAAACAGTTCAGGTCTATATCTACGTTCATCCCACCTGGGTTTAAACTCCCCAGGTCATAAATCCAACGTGTCTCCAACTTGGAAAGCTCTCTGACCCTATTACATCCTCTCCATGATGGTTCCAATTTATCTACAGCACAATATTTCATACCCGTCGGATCTTGATTATGGCAATTTTTAAAATGTAAGGATAAACTGTGTTTTTCAAACCTTCTTCTTATATTATACACATGTTCTGAAATGCGTTGTTTAAGGGGTCGGGTGGTGCGGCCCACATATAGTAGGCCGCATTCACACCATATCACATACACCACATAAGCGGTGTTACATGTCATAAACGACCTTAGTTTAACCACTTCCCGACCGCCGTATGTACAATTGGCGGCCGGGAAGTGCACCCCGCAAGGACCGCCGTATTGACAATTGGCGGCGGTCCTTGTAGGGGCATGGGCGGAGCGATCGCGTCATCAGTGACGCGATCCTCCGCCTCCGCCTGGCGCCGCTCACCCGCCGCAACATCCCGCCGGCTATACGGAAGCGCCGGCGGGATGTTAACCCCGCGATCGCCGCATACAAAGTGTATAATACACTTTGTAATGTTTACAAAGTGTATTATACAGGCTGCCTCCTGCCCTGGTGGTCCCAGTGTCCGAGGGACCACCAGGGCAGGCTGCAGCCACCCTAGTCTGCACCAAGCACACTGATTTCCCCCCCCCCCCTGCCCCAGATCGCCCACAGCACCCATCAGACCCCCCCCTGCCCACCCCCCAGACCCCTGTTTGCACCCAATCACCCCCCTAATCACCCATCAATCACTCCCTGTCACTATCTGTCAACGCTATTTTTTTTTTTATCCCCCACCCTGCTCCCTGCCCCCTCCTGATCACCCCCCACCCCTCAGATTCTCCCCAGACCACCCCCCCAGACCACCCCCCTGTTTACTGTATGCATCTATCCCCCTGATCACCTGTCAATCACCTGTCAATCACCCATCAATCACCCGTCAATCACCCCCTGTCACTGCCACCCATCAGCCAGCCCCTAACCTGCTGACCCCATTTTAGAAAGAAGACACCCCAAGGTATTCCGTTAGGAGTATGGTGAGTTCATAGAAGATTTTATTTTTTGTCAAAAGTTAGCGGAAAATGACACTTTGGGAAAAAACACAATTAAAATCAATTTCCGCTAACTTTTGACAAAAAAATAAAATCTTCTATGAACTCACTATACTCCTAACGGAATACCTTGGGGTGTCTTCTTTCTAAAATGGGGTCATTTGTGGGGTTCCTATACTGCCCTGGCATTTTAGGGGCCCTAAACCGTGAGGAGTAGTCTTGAAACGAAATTTCTCAAAATGACCTGTGAAATTCTAAAGGTACTCATTGGACTTTGGGCCCTTTAGCGCAGTTAGGGTGCAAAAAAGTGCCACACATGTGGTATCGCCGTACTCAGGAGAAGTAGTATAATGTGTTTTGTGGTGTATTTTTACACATACCCATGCTGAGTGGGAGAAAGATCTCTGTAAATGGACAATTGTGTGTAAAAAAAATTAACAAATTGTCATTTACAGAGATATTTCTCCCACCCAGCATGGGTATGTGTAAAAATACACCCCAAAACACATTATACTACTTCTCCTGAGTACGGCAATACCACATGTGTGGCACTTTTTTGCACCCTAACTGCGCTAAGGGGTCCAAAGTCCAATGAGCACCTTCAGGCTTTACAGGGGTGCTTACAATTTAGCACCCCCCAAAATGTCAGGACAGTAAACACACCCCACAAATGACCCCATTTTGGAAAGTAGACACTTCAAGGTATTCAGAGAGGAGCATGGTGAGTCCGTGGCAGATTTCATTTTTTTTTTGTCGCAAGTTAGAAGAAATGGAAACTTTTTTTTTTTTTTTTTTTTTTCACAAAGTGTCATTTTCCGCTTACTTGTGACAAAAAATAATATCTTCTATGAACTCACTATGCCTCTCAGTGAATACTTTGGGATGTCTTCTTTCCAAAATGGGGTCATTTGGGGGGTATTTATACTATCCTGGAATTCTAGCCCCTCATGAAACATGACAGAGGGTCAGAAAAGTCAGAGATGCTTGAAAATGGGAAAATTCACTTTTTGCACCATAGTTTGTAAACGCTATAACTTTTACCCAAACCAATAAATATACACTGAATGGGGTTTTTTTTATCAAAAACATGTTTGTCCACATTTTTCGCGCTGCATGTATACAGAAATTTTACTTTATTTGAAAACTGTCAGCACAGAAAGTTAAAAAAATCATTTTTTTGCCAAAATTCATGTCTTTTTTGCTGAATATAATAAAAAGTAAAAATCGCAGGAGCAATCAAATAGCACTAAAAGAAAGCTTTATTAGTGACAAGAAAAGGAGCCAAAATTCATTTAGGTGGTAGGTTGTATGAGCGAGCAATAAACCGTGAAAGCTGCAGTGGTCTGAATGGAAAAAAAGTGGCCGGTCCTTAAAGAGGATCTGTAACATAAAAAGATCCCCTGGGGGGTACTCACCTCGGGTGGGGGAAGCCTCCGGATCCTAATGAGGCTTCCCACGCCGTCCTCCATCCGTCAGGGGTCTCGCTGCAGCCCTCCGTGGAGTCCGGGCAGCGGTGACGTCATTATTTACCTTCCTGGCTCCAGCGCAGGCGCTCTGACGGCTGTCGGCTCCGAACTACACGGAAATACCCGATCGCCGTCGGGTCTGCTCTACTGCGCAGGCGCAAGTTTCCGGCGCCTGCGCAGTAGAGCGGACCCGACTGAGATCGGGTATTTCCGTGTAGTTCGGAACGGAAAGCCTCCACAGCGCCCCCCGCTGGAGCCAGCAAAGGTAAATATTAAACTAACAGTCGGCACAGTCGCCGGCTGTTCGGAGGGCTGCGGAGAGACCCCCGTGGGACAGAGGACGGCGTGGGAAGCCTCATTAGGATCCGGAGGCTTCCCCCACCCGAGGTGAGTACCCCCCAGGGGATCTTTTTAATGTTACAGAGTCTCTTTAAGGGGTAGAAAGCCCTAGGTCCTCAAGTGGTTAAAAAAATCTACCGCTTACGTGTGATGTAATGTTTTCCATCTTCATCCCCATGCGTTCCTCACATGCATTACACCCTCTACATGCAAAGAACCCTGGTTTCTGCCACCCCATAAATTTGGATTTAATTGGAGGGTCCACACAGCTAGGTACCAGGGCATCTCTCAAATTTGGGGCCTTCCTATATATAAATGAGGGTCTAGTGGGCAGCAAATTTTTAAGCACATGGTCACTCAACAGAATGGTCCAATTTTTTCTGAATATATTCTCCATAATTCTATGTTGTTTTGAAAAATTACTAAGAAAGGCATACGGTTTGTTCTCACTTTTTTTCCCCCTTCCCTCCCCCAATAAGTCCCCTCTGTCCATATCCCCTACTTCATCCCGTATAGTTTGTAACCACATTTCATTATAGCCTTTTTCCACAAATCTTTTCGTTAATACATCAGTTTGAGTCTTATAGTCATCCAATTTTGTACAATTTCTCAGTACTCTTACATATTGGCCCTTGGGAACCCCTTTCAGCCAGTTTGGATGATGACAACTTTTGGTGCCAATAAATCCATTTCTGTCTGTTGGCTTAAAAAAACACCTGGTTTCAATGTGATTATCAACCCTCATAATTTCCAAGTCCAGAAAGTAGATCTTATTGATATCCCACTCAGCTGTGAGAGTAACATTAGCTTGTATACTATTAACCTCTTCAAAAAAGGCCTCAACTTCTTGTCCTGTGCCTCTCCAGATTATCAACAAATCATCAATGTATCTTTGCCACATGATGATGTTGTCTGGAGATCTTTCAATAGCTTCTTGCTCCCAGTCTGACATGTATATATTTGCCAGATTGGGAGCAAACGAGGCCCCCATGGCACAGCCTTGTATCTGTCTATAAAAGGAACCCCTATGCCAAAAATAATTTCTAGTGAGTGCAAATTCTAAAAGTTCCAAAATAAATTCAACCTGTGTCCTTTCCAACTCACCTTCATCCATTAAGTGTCTTTTCGCTGATTCCATACCCCCAATGTGGGGGATATTAGTATATAGTGAACTTACGTCTGCAGTAACCAACACCATATCCCTATCAATACTCACCCCCTCTAATACCTGTTTTCTCCTGCTTCCCCTGTTCTCCATTCTCTCCCCTCTCTTTTGTTTTCCAGATTCTTCAAAAATGTGGTGTTGTGACTTTAAATCATAAACAGCAGACTGTGTGAGAGGGGCTATTGCTACTTCTTAGCACACCAGCATGCTCTTTAGACTGCAAGTGAGCAGATCAGCATATCTAACAACTTTTTCAGGAAAGAAAGGTGGACACCTATGAGACATACCCTTGCCACACCCCAGGCTAAACACTCCCAAGACCTCATAAGGCGTAGACTTATAACTCAAACCACACTAGTCCTTTCTATCATCATTAGTTTTCCTTCATATTAACATTTGAAGATAAGAAATATATCATTTTATAAGATGAAGATACATTTTCGGGTCAATTAAACACATTTTTAATAGGAAAAAATACATATACTTATGAAGATCCTGACATCAGTTATGAAAGTGGGACAAATGAAGTATAGTAGTGGGTAGGATGGAGGTGTCCAATGTATGTTCTATTTTGGTATTTTTCAATGCAAATAAAAAAATTATATAATATAAAGAGAGGTAATTGCATACCTCTCCAGAAGATATAGACACCAGTTCAACTGGAAAAAAGATTTTCTGCAAAAAGCAATCTGACAACGCGTTTCACGGGTCATGGCCCGCTTCTTCAGGTCAATACAAAATGCCTTGATAGCATAGGGGATAGAGTGTAGGCGCCTCTGTCACTACTGACATTATATATATATATATATATATATATATATATATATATATATATATACAGTATATATATATATATTGTATATATTTTTTTATTTTCATTTAAAAATAGAAAAATAGAACATACACTGGGCGCCTCCATCCTGCCCACTACCTCCTTTGGGGGTAATAGCTATGCAGTTTTTTTGGAAAGTATATCGTAGTACAGGAGCGCGATCATCCAGTATCCAGCAGGACCTGGAGTACCGAGCAGGGATGGTTAGTTCCCTGCAGGCCTATACAGTGGTTGCAGGAACTGCAACCAAGCTTTGTGAGTATATATTTATCTGATTTTATCCTCCCTATACCTAAGGATACTGCACCATTGGGCTACCGGTCTCTCCCTACTTCTCACCTAGGTATTCTTGGCCCTTACAAGAATCACCAAAGGAAAAAAAATCCTATAAATGAAGAATAGAGAGGGACAGGGGGATTTGCTTCCCAAAAATTGAATATCTCTCTGAAAACAACAGTTGAAGAGCACACGCAGAACACATCAGGTACTGTATGTCTGTTCTATATTATTTGGTATATCAATTCTATATTAACATTGTCCCCAAAAAAATAATCATGCTGACACTTACAACCAGCAGAGGGCGCAGTCAGCATAGAGAAACTGTGTTTTTTACTTTGTTTTTTTAACGGTCTACTTACTCTTCTACTCACAGATACTTCACAGTCAAACCTGCAGGTGGTGTTCCAAAAAAAAAAAAAAAGAAACCTCCTGTAATGTTAATTTAAAACGAAAATTGATGGATAGAATAAATAAAAAAACAAGGGAAATAATCATATATGCCATTTCATGCCCTTTACAGTGGAACACGGCGTGACCAAGCGTCCAGGAGGACGCGAAACGGCTGTCGCCAGGCCCACATCTGCCCCGCACTCCCACCTCCTATGCTGACAGGCTAGTACCAGGATCTGTAAGGTACCACTTCTATAATATTTGCAAGCTGTTTATGCAACAATGGAATGATGCTATGCACAGAATCCACTTGAATGTTGAACACTGGCAATAAATGTATATGCTATAGACGGAAGATGCACGCATTCTGTTTTCTTCAATGCACGAAGTAATCATATATGCCCTTTCCTTATTTTTCTTATAAAGCTAAAAAAGAGAAAAAAAAACGTTTTGCCTATAGTTCTATTTGAAACACAACCAGAGGATGTTCATGCCTTCAGGGAAGCATGTATTATTTTTATAGTGATATGTGATTTTTTACGATGTGCTGAGACATGTTTATGATGCATTTATAATGTGTTTGCCATGTGTTTACAATGCATTCTGCTGGGCTGAAGCAAAAGAAATATGTCTGTGCTCATAGACCGCAAAGCATGAAAAAAAATCAACAGCTAAGTAGGAAAGAAAATGCTTGGCAACATTTATTTATTTATGTATTTTTTAGTATTCATATAGTGCCGATATATTACAGTCCAGGCCATAAGTTTTGAGAATGTCAAAAATACTAGTTTTTACAAAGTTTGCTGCTAAACTGCTTTTAGATCTTTGTTTCAGTTGTTCATGTGATGTATGATTACATTTAAGTACGT
Source organism: Hyperolius riggenbachi (assembly GCF_040937935.1). Classification (NCBI taxonomy): domain Eukaryota; kingdom Metazoa; phylum Chordata; class Amphibia; order Anura; family Hyperoliidae; genus Hyperolius; species Hyperolius riggenbachi. Next base: position 136,482,036 of record NC_090657.1, read on the forward strand.
TTCAAAGGCTTTTATTGACAATTACATGAGATTTATGCAAAGAGTAAGGGGCCGTTCACATTACAAACGCGGACGGCCACGCATGCGGAATGCAACGCATGCGAACGCACGCCATCCGCGTTTGTATGCGTTGCGTGGCTGATCCCATCACTAAAAAGTGAATGGGACAGCCGCGCATTTTTGCAAAATTTGCGTGCAGCATGCGTTCCCGGACCGCACAGGTCCGGAACGCATGCAGTGTGAACATCAGACAGTGCACTCTATGCACTGTCTGATGTCGTGCGTGTCGGCCTCCCGCACGCGTTTCCAAAACTAGGCTGGAAACGCGTGCAGTCTGAACGGGCCCTCAGTATTTGCAGTGTTGGCCCTTCTTTCTCAGGACCTCTGCAATTTGACAGGGCATGCTCTCAATCAACTTCTGGGCCAAATCCTGACTGATAGCAACCCATTCTTTCATAATCACTTCTTTGAGTTTCTCAGAATTAGTTGTTTTTTGTTTGTCCACCTGCCTCTTGAGGAATGACCACAAGTTCTCAATGGGATTAAGATCTGGGGAGTTTCCAGGCCATGGACCCAAAATGTCAACGTTTTGGTCCCCGAGCCATTTAGTTATCACTTTTGCCTTATGACACGGCGCTCCATCATGCTGGAAAATGCATTGTTCTTCACTAAACTGTTGTTGGATTGTTGGAAGAAGTTGCTGTTGGAGGGTGTTTTGGTACCATTCTTTATACATGGCTGCGTTTTTTGGCAAAATTGTGTGTGAACCCACTCCCTTGGATAAGTGCTGTACGCAGTGCTGCACAGAGTATATTGTCTTGTCCCTAACTGTCCCTCAGAGCAGAGCAGTGCTTTTTAGCGCTGTTAGATTTGGGAGCAGCCGGCATCTCCATAGACTAGAATAGGAATTACTTGTATCAGGCTCTCAGTGAGTAACTTCGGCTCTGTCAGAAGACGGAGCCGAAGTTGCTTTTAACCACTTAACGACCGCCCCCAGCCGATGGGCGGCGGCAAAGACCGGTCCCAAACGACCGCAATACGCCCATCGGCGGGGGCGGCTGCGGGAGTGGCTATGCGGCGATCGCGTCATTCGTGACGCGATCAGCCGCCGGGGACTGGCTCCGCCCCCCGTTCGCCGTAACCCGCCGGCCGTTCGGAAGCGCCGGCGGGTTACTGGCATCCGGATCGCCGCTGCAACAGTGTATAATAGGCTTTGTAATGTATACAAAGCCTATTATACTGGCTGCCTCCTGCCCTGGTGGTCCCAGTGTCCGAGGGACCACCAGGGCAGGCTGCAGCCACCCTAGTCTGCACCCAAGCACACTGATTTCCCCCCCCCTGCCCCCTGATCGCCCACAGCACCCCTCAGACCCCCCCTGCCCACCCCCCAGACCACTGTTTGCACCCAGTCACCCCCCTAATCACCCATCAATCACTCCCTGTCACTATCTGTCAACGCTATTTTTTTTTTAAGTCCCTAATCTGCCCCCTACTCCCTCCTGATCACCCCCCCACCCCTCAGATTCTCCCCAGACCCCCCCCCCCAGACCCCCCGCCCCGTGTACTGTATGCATCTATCCCCCCTGACCACCTGTCAATCACCTGTCAATCACCTGTCAATCACCTGTCAATCACCCGTCAATCACCCGTCAATCACCCCCTGTCACTGCCACCCATCAATCAGCCCCTGATCTGCCCCTTGCGGGCAATCTGATCACCCCCCCACACCAATAGATCGCCCGCAGATCCGACATCAGATCACCTCCCAAATCCATTGTTTACATCTATTCTCTCCTCTAAACACCCACTAATTACCCATCAATCACCCCCTATCACCACCTGTCACTGTTACCCATCAGATTAGACCCTAATCTGCCCCTTGCGGGCACCCAATCACCTGCCCACACGCTCAGATTGCCCTCAGACCCCCCCCCCCTTATCAATTCGCCCGTGCAATATTTACATCTGTTCTCCCCTGTAATAACCCACTGATTACCTGTCAATCACCCATCAATCACCCCCTGTCACTGCCACCCATCAATCACCCCCTGTCACTGCCACCCATCAATCAGCCCCTAACCTGCCCCTTGCGGGCAATCTGATCACCCACCCACACCAATAGATCGCCCGCAGATCCGACATCAGATCACCTCCCAAATCCATTGTTTACATCTATTCTCTCCTCTAAACACCCACTAATTACCTATCAATCACCCCCTATCACCACCTGTCACTGTTACCCATCAGATTAGACCCTAATCTGCCCCTTGCGGGCACCCAATCACCCGCCCACACCTCAGAACGCCCTCAGACCCCAGCCCTGATCACCTCGCCAGTGCATTGCTTGCATCTATTTCCCCCCTCTAATCACACCTTGAGACACCCATCAATCACCTCCTGTCACCCCCTAGCACACCTACCCATCAGATCAGGCCCTAATTTGCCCCGTGTGGGCTCCTGATCACTCGGCCAAACCCTCAGATCCCCCTCAGACCCCCTTCCGATCACCTCCCCAGTGCATTGATTGCATCTATTTTCCCCTCTAACCGCCCCCTGAGACACCCATCAATCACCTCCTGTCACCCCCCTAGCACTCCTATCCATCAGATCAGGCCCAATACATCCTGTCATCTAAGAGGCCACCCTGCTTATGACCGATTCCACAAAATTTGCCCCCTCATAGACCACCTGTCATCAAAATTTGCAGATGCTTATACCCCTGAACAGTCATTTTGAGAAATTTGGTTTCCAGACTACTCACAGTTTTGGGCCCGTAAAATGCCAGGGCAGTATAGGAACCCCACAAGTGACCCCATTTTAGAAAGAAGACACCCCAAGGTATTCTGTTAGGTGTATGATGAGTTCATAGAATATTTTATTTTTTGTCAAAAGTTAGCGGAAATTGGATTGTTATTGTTTTTTTCACAAAGTGTCATTTTTCACTAACTTGTGAGAAAAAATAAAATCTTCTATGAACTCACCATACCCCTAACGGAATACCTTGGGGTGTCTTCTTTCTAAAATGGGGTCACTTGTGGGGTTCCTATACTGCCCTGGCATTTTAGGGGCCCTAAACCGTGAGGAGTAGTCTAGAAAACAAATGCCTCAAAATGACCTGTGAATAGGACGTTGGGCCCCTTAGCGCACCTAGGCTGCAAAAAAGTGTCACACATGTGGTATCGCCATACTCAGGAGAAGTAGTATAATGTGTTTTGTGGTGTATTTTTACACATACCCATGCTGGGTGGGAGAAATCTCTCTGTAAATGGACAATTGTGTGTAAAACAAATAAAAAAATGTGTCATTTACAGAGATATTTCTCCCACCCAGCATGGTTATATGTAAAAATACACCCCAAAACACATTATACTACTTCTCCTGAGTACGGCGGTACCACATGTGTGGCACTTTTTTGCACCCTAAGTGCGCTAAGGGGCCCAAAGTCCAATGAGTACCTTTAGGATTTCACAGGTCATTTTGCCACATTTGGTTTCAAGACTACTCCTCACGGTTTAGGGCCCCTAAAATGCCAGGGCAGTATAGGAACCCCACAAATGACTCCATTTTAGAAAGAAGACACCCCAAGGTATTCCGTTAGGAGAATGGCGAGTTCATAGAAGATTTTATTTTTTGTCACAAGTTAGCGGAAAATGACACTTTGTGAAAAAAAACAATTACAATCAATTTCCGCTAACTTGTGACAAAAAAAAAAAATCTTCTATGAACTCACCATACATCTAACGGAATACCTTGGGGTGTCTTCTTTCTAAAATGGGGTAATTTGTGGGGTTCCTATACTGTCCTGGCATTTTAGGGGCCCTAAACCGTGAGGAGTAGTCTTGAAACGAAATTTCTCAAAATGACCTGTGAAATCCTAAAGGTACTCATTGGACTTTGGGCCCCTTAGCGCAGTTAGGGTGCAAAAAAGTGCCACACATGTGGTATCGCCGTACTCAGGAGAAGTAGTATAATGTGTTTTGGGGTGTATTTTTCCACATACCCATGCTGAGTGGGAGAAATATCTCTATAAATAGACAATTGTGTGTAAAAAAAATAAAAAAATTGTCATTTACGGAGATATTTCTCCCACCCAGCATGTGTATGTGTAAAAATACACCCCAAAACACATTATACTACTTTTCCTGAGTACGGCAATACCACATGTGTGGCACTTTTTTGCGGCCTAACTGCGCTAAGGGGCCCAAAGTCCAATGAGCATCTTTAGGCTTTACAGGGGTGCTTACAATTAGGCACCCCCCAAATGCCAGGACAGTAAACACACCCCACAAATGACCCCATTCTGGAAAGTAGACACTTCAAGGTATTCAGAGAGGAGCATAGTGAGTCCGTGGCAGATTTCATTTTTTTTTGTCGCAAGTTAGAAGAAATGGAAACTTTTTTTTTTTTTTTTTTTTTGTCACAAACTGTCATTTTCCGCTAACTTGTGACAAAAAATAAAATCTTCTATGAACTCACCATGCCTCTCACTGAATACTTTGGGATGTCTTCTTTCCAAAATGGGGTCATTTGGGGGGTATTTGTACTATCCTGGAATTTTAGCCCCTCATGAAACATGACAGGTGCGCAGAAAAGTCAGAGATGCTTGAAAATGGGAAAATTCACTTTTGGCACCATAGTTTGTAAACGCTATAACTTTTACCCAATCCAATAAATATACACTGAATGTTTTTTTTTTTATCAAAGACATGTAGCAGAATAACTTTCGCGCTCAAATGTATAGGAAATTTTACTTTATTTGAAAAATGTCAGCACAGAAAGTTAAAAAAGTCATTTTTTTGACAAAATTCATGTCTTTTTTGATGAATATAATAAAAAGTAAAACTCGCAGCAGCAATCAAATAGCATCAAAAGAAAGCTGTATTAGTGACAAGAAAAGGAGGTAAAATTCATTTAGGTGGTAGGTTGTATGACCGAGCAATAAACCGTGAAAGCTGCAGTGGTCTGAATGGAGAAAAAGGCTCTGGTCCTTAAGGGGCGAAAAGACTGTGGTCCCGAAGTGGTTAAAACACTATAATTCGTCCTCCAGCAATCGCTGGAAGCCGAATTATTTCATTGCCCCACTATCCTTGGCGGCCTGGAGGGGGAATAGTAATTAATACGGCCCGGACTTGTGCAGAAGCAGGATCAGCCATATACTGGCTGTATCCTGCGCCCAAGTCTACCGGCGCCGATTTCATATGTATGCCCCTCAATCTAGTCCCTACCATAGTCACATGTCTATGTATCACTGGCGTAACTATAGCCCCTGTGGGGGCTGGGGCACCTGGAAACTCACAGGGACCCGTCCATGTTGGCGTGCGGGGGGGTTCTCTATCCCCATGTGCCTCCCCTCTCCCCCTCCACATTCATGGCAATTGCAGAGCGCACTGCAGCAGAAGCGAATATTACCTGTTCCTCTTCACTCACACGGTAAGCATACCATTAGCCTCTATAGACTCCCAGCGGGCGTCACTTGACACTGGGAGCTGGAGGGATGCTGGCGCTCACCACACGAGTGAACAGGAGATTAGCGGTCCTGTCGCCGGTGGCGGAACAGGTAATGTTCGCTTCTGCTGCAGCCCGCTCTACAATTATGGAACAGGAGATTCTGCTGGTGCGGAGTCCGGGAGGGAAGGAGGGAGGGGGAATCCAGAAGTTTTGCAGGGGAGCCCATTTATATCTAGTTACGCCCCTGCTATGTATGTATTGTGTAGTGCATATATCATAGTCTAGGGCCAATTTAGGGGGAAGCCAATTAACTTATCTGTATGTTTTTGGATGTGATAGGAAACCGGAGTGCCTGGAGGGAAACAAACACAGACACGGGGAGAAACATACAAACATTTCTATTACTATTTATTTTTTTTAGCACGTCCCGATGCTTGGCTGCACAGTGCATTTTTAGGCACGCATTCTGTAAGCATTTTTTGGTGGGGGGAGAGGGGGTTAATTTGTGTTTTTTTAGTTTGTTTTTGGCCAGATTTAAAGAGTCCCTTACCTAAATAATTTAAAATAGTCTAAATAAATATTGTAATGTGTAGTGGGCAGGATATACAGTATAAGTGGAGTGTTACCTGCAATGCTTTGTGGGTTGTAGAGAAGAGTCTAGCCATGCAGGAAGAGTTGTTATTTTTATCTGTGGAACTTTTTGAGGGCAAGGCCCATGCCTCCTTGTTCCTGGGTGCATCCATCAATGTGAGACCAAGAGAAATAATGAAATGCTAAATCTGTAAAACCATTTAATAACACTGATTTTATATTTTTTATTTCCACCTTATCTGTATGTAATAGCATGTTTAAGTTAGATTTTGTATCTTCCAATATGTTAATTATCTACAAATTTTAAAAATGAGACCCCAATGTCTTCAACAACAGCTATAGACTACCAATTAGCACCAGGTATACTGTAATGATCCGCTCAACTGCCTGCGCAGGCAGGCAGCTTTTTGACCACTGTTCAGGTCTGCATTCTGCAGGTCTCTGGAAGAGAAACCTTTTGTCAGTTTTGCAGCTTGCTGCTGCTGAGGAATTTGCATACGTTTGTCATGCAAATTGCCTAGCCACATCCTTTGTAGGCTTGCTCTATATATACCATGTGATTCCACAGTACGTCGCTGGTCATAACGGTTTGTTAACACACTCCTGGAGTGTCAGCCTTCTCTGTTGGATTGTTTAAGATTAGCTTAGAGTAAATCTTGGGACTGCGCTAGGCATCCTTGTTAGGTGCAGTCAGGACTGTATTATCTGTTTGCCTTGTTCTGTCTGGGAGTGTAGGCCGAAGCAGCGGTTGCTACTGGTAACTCCTTCTGTCTTACGATTGTCCTGTCGCCGGCGGCGGTCGACAGGAAATCGCTCTGTCTGTCTGGATCGCACTCGCCCTAGCGTTAGAGGTGGTGGATTCTTGTGGTCTGTATCTTGGAGCTAACCTTAGCTACGGTCGCTTCTGGTTACTCCTTCTGTCTGTTGTGTGCTTGGATCACACTGCTCTGACGGAAGAGCAGTGGATCTTTCTCGTACTTGGTTCGCACTGGCTCTGACAGTAAGAGCAGTGGTTCCTGTGTGACTCATTCCTGTTGTTCGTTTGTATGTCTGTCTGTCTACGCCTGCTGGTGCCTGCGGTAAGGCAACCGTATAGCAAGCGTGTCTGTCTTGTGTTGGTTAGTTACGCGTGCTTGTCTCTGTTGTGCTTAACACGCGGAGACCGCGCAGCAAATGCGTTCGCTGTTGCGAATGAGTGCGGTGTTCGCGTTTAGTTAGCGTTTGTTATTTTCCTTATCTTCTAATTGTATGATTTGCTGTGCCTTTGCTACTCTCGTGCTCTGCCTTGCTGTAGCCTTGTGTCACCTCTGGCAATCGCCTCTCTTGCGATTGCGTTCCTACTTCGTTTCTGCTGTTGTGTGTGCACCGTCGCGGGTTGGCGACTAGATTGGGGCACATACATACATTCTATCCCTGTGCTCATTCTCTTTCGCAATCGCTTCTCTTGCAATTGCGTTCTCACTTTGTTTCCTCTGTTGTGTGTCCGCTGTCGCAGGTTGGCGGCTAGATTGGTGGACATACATACATTCCTCATCTGTGCTTATTCGGTCTTGTGTCGCTGTTAGCAACCGCCATCTCTGGCGATTGCCTTCTCACTTTATCTTCCTGGTTGTGTGTTCATCGTCGCAGGGTGGCGACTAGATTGGTGGACACACATACCCTCTGTCGCTTTGATCTCTCTCTTTCAGGGCTATCTTGCCCTGCGTTTCTTCCCTTCGTGCAATTCCTGTCTGGCGTCTGTGGCAGGGCAGAGGAGCTGTTCCTCTGCACTCCACAGCTCCACCTGCCGACAGGAATTTCCCTCTACAGGTGCGTTGCACCTTTTGCTGGGTTCCCTCAAATTATACGCTTGTGGAGGATTTCCGCAGTGTCAGCGCACGTCCTGTGCGCTGATCACGGAGAGAATTCCACAATCGTTACATATACCCTACCGTTTAAATTTATGGTAGTAACATTTTTATGCTCTTTCAACAATGCATCAAACAGTAGTTGTAAACCTTATGATTGAACAAAGTAATTTTTAGTGTTTTAAACTTGCGCAATTTCTGTTTCTTGGTTGAAAAAAGACATACGTCCATCGAGTTCAATCAGTACAAAGTACAACTCCAGCCTGCTCCCTCATATATCCCTGTTGATCCAGAGGAAGGCGAAAAAACCCTTACAAGGCATGGTCCAATTAGCCCCAAAAGGGAAAAATTCCTTCCCCACTCCAGATGGCAATCAGATAAAATCCCTGGATCAACATCATTGGGCATTACCTAGTAATTGTAGCCATGGATGTCTTTCAACGCAAGGAAAGCATCTAAGCCCCCTTTAAATGCAGGTATAGAGTTTGCCATAACGACTTCCTGTGGCAATGCATTCCACATCTTAATCACTCTTACTGTAAAGAACCCTTTCCTAAATAAATGGCTAAAACGTTTTTCCTCCATGTGCAGATCATGTCCTCTAGTCCTTTGAGAAGGCCTAGGGACAAAAAGCTCATCTGCCAAGCTATTATATTGCCCTCTGATGTATTTATACATGTTAATTAGATCTCCTCTAAGGCGTCTTATCTCTAGACTAAATAAACCCAGTTTATCTAACCTTTCTTGGTAAGCGAGACCTTCCATCCCACGTATCAATTTTGTTGCTCGTCTCTGCACCTGCTCTAAAACTGCAATATCTTTTTAGTAATGTGGTGCCCAGAACTGAATTCCATATTCCAGATGTGGCCTTACTAGAGAGTTAAACAGGGGCAATATTATGCTAGCATCTCGAGTTTTTATTTCCCTTTTAATGCATCCCAAAATTTAGTTAGCTTTAGCTGCAGCGGCTTGGCATTGAGTACGATTATTTAACTTGTTGTCGATGAGTACTCCTAAGTCCTTCTCCAAGTTTGATGTCCCCAGCTGTATCCCATTTATTTTGTATGGTGCTAGACCATTGGTACGACCAAAATGCATGACTTTACATTTTTCAACATTGAATTTCATCTGCCATTTATGTGCCCATATAGCCATCCTATCCAGATCCTGTTGCAATATGACACTATCTTCCTGAGAGTTGATGATTCTGCACAATTTTGTATCATCTGCAAAAATAGCAACATTGCTCACTACTGCATCTACTAGGTCATTAATAAATAAATTGAAGAGCACTGGACCCAGTACAGACCCCTGTGGGACCCCACTGCTAACAGTCTCCCATTTTGAGTACGATCCATTGACCACAACTCTTTGTTTTCTGTCCATTAGCCAGTTCCCTATCCATGCACACAGACTCTTCCCCACCCCTTGCATCCTCAACTTTTGCACCAGACTTTTGTGGGGAACAGTGTTGAAGGCCTTTGCAAAGTCCAAGTATATCACATCTACAGCATTTAAATATATCCATATTAGCATTCACTACCTCATAAAAGCTGAGCATGTTAGTCAAACAGGACCTGTCTTTAGTAAACCCATGCTGATGCTGAGAAATAAGATTATTTTCTACTATGAAGTCATGTATAGTATCTCTTAGTAACCCCTCAAATAGTTTGCATACAACTGATGTTAAGCTTACAGGTCTATAGTTTCCTGGATCTGATTTTTTGCCCTTCTTAAATAATGGGAAAACGTGGGCTGTACGCCAATCCACTGGGACTCTGCCAGTTGAAATAAAGTCACAAAAGATAAGATAAAGGGGTTTATCTATAACTGAACTTAAGTCCCTTGTGCTGGGGTGTTATAAATGGAGTCTATATAGGTATGAACAGCGCTGAGAGTAGTAGTTGGATAATATAAGCTTTAATAGATTGTTATGGCCTGTATATATTCAGGATAGATTTCAAAGCACAAGGTCAAATGCTAAAAATACAGAATTTAAAATCTGTAAAAAGTCTTACAGCATATAGCTAGAGTGCATATATTGCATACACGTACCCTGTGTGTGTTTAGGATTAATACTCAATCAAAAAAATCCCTATTCAAAGGTACAAAAAATATATAAAATCGCATAGCATGTAATTCAAATCCATATATTGCATAAGGTTGTGTTATAAATGGAGTCTATATAGGTATGAACAACTCTGAGAGTAGTAGTTGGATAATATAAGCTTTAATAGATTGTTATAGCTTGTATATATTCAGAATACATTTCAAGGCACAAGGTCAAATGCTAAAAATACAGAATTTAAAAATCTATAAAAGGTTGCACCGCATATAGCTAGAGTGCATATAATGCATACACATGCCCTGCGTATGTTTAGGATTAATATTCAATCAAAAAAAGATCATAACTCAAAAGTTCAAAATATTTAAAATCGCATAGTACATAATTCAAATGCATATATTGCATACAGCTAACTCGGTTGTTGTAAAAGTTTTAAAAGTTCACACCGCATTGGGAGTATTCACCATAAATTCTGTGACAAAGAATGCAATATTCAGTCTACATTCAACATTCAACCCACATTCACTCCTGAGCCACCCGATGCTGTTTATGCACAAAAATGTGCTACAAAAAATAAATAAATAATAAATTGTCAGAGAATTCTAGGACCAAAATGTCCAAAAACAGCGGGGGGGGGGGGGGGGGGGGGGAGGGGGGGTAGATGAATGATGGATATTCTAGTAGTAGAGACTGCGTTTAGAGTACTCCTCGTGGTTGTGCTTCAATTGCGCTTGCGGCAATTCCGCCGGATGTAGATAATGGTGGATCACAAACTTGATGAACGGATCTTTTCCCCGGTCAACGGGGGTACTCACGCTCCTGCAGCTATCCAGGTGTACAGCGATTGGTGTCGTCCTGTGCGGGGCTCCAAATGTCCTTGTCCGCAATCCAGGTGCGTATCTTCCGCTGGTTGCAGCGCTCCAGTTCCAGTGTAAGTGCTCCCTGACAGCATGAGAGCTGTGCAGTGTGACAAGAGTCCTTCCGGGTCTGCCTAGACGCCGGTGGTATGCTTCCGGGTATGGATGGTGACGTCACCCTTCTAGCGTGTTTGCAAGCGTTGGGTCTTCTGGTCTGCAGTACTTGATGGCCCTGCTCACACGCTATATCCCTCCAGCTGACGCATTTCTGCGGTCCCGGCCGCCTTTATCAAAGCTTAATGGAAGCATACCAGTGTCTCAGCAAATCCCGGATATATTGTCTTTTCTGGTCACATGTCTTTACCATAATGCACTCCAGTCTTAAAGAGACAGTAGTCCTTTCTCTTCCTCAATCCCTTTGTATTAGTTCCATAGTTCTTTGTTTATGGAGGTAACATAAGCACCACTCAAAACATGGTTTTGACACCATGCATAGGGGCATGGGGCCAGGTTATCACACATGTTGTAAGTTCAATTCCCCCCCCCCCCCCCCGCTTGTACTTTGTCCCATCTTCGGTTTATATATTACACATGCTGATTTATGCATGTCCCTACTAACTCCAAGTCTTAGTGAGGAGGGTAGGAAGGAGGGGGAGGTGGGTGGGAGCGGGGGAAAGGAGTGTGGAGCAGTGGGGGAAAGGGGGGGGAGAGATTGGGGAGTGGTATGGGGATGGATTGATCGGGGGGTGGGGTACCAGGTGTGGGTGGCACCACAGAAGAGGAGGCGTGTATATGAAATGGAGGGCCCTGGGGTAGGGAGAGTGCCAGGTGTAGGTGGCGCCCCCGATGGAGGGAAATCCTGGTGTTATACCTAGGCATCAGATGGATCAGTGCATCGGTGGCTCCACCCCACTCATACTCACAGGAACCCAAACAACTCAAACTCCATGTTCAGTCCCTTTGGTGCCATGGAGTCTAGTTCAAAAATCCAGTATCCTTCCCTACAGGACATTTTTGAGATGTAATCGCCCCCCCTATTGTCCTTGGTCACAATTTCTAACTCCATAAATTTTGTATCCAGGACACTGCACTTGTGATGCCTTTTGTAGTGCTTAGAGAGTGGGTGGCCGTTCCAACCCTTTTCAATATTACGGAGATGTTCATTAACCCTCTCTCTGAGGCACCTCTTCGTCCTCCCTACATATATCTTGTCACAGGGGCAAATGATGCTGTAGATTACCCCTTTTGTGTCACATGTTATAAGGTCTCTAATTTTATACTCCGTTTTGCCTGAGTTGATTGTGGTAATCTTACTGTATCCTCTTGTCCTTTGGCAGCATTTGCATCTCCCACAGCGTACAAACCCACCGTTCTTTGTTTTTCTATTCTCTTGTCTCTTGCTATTTGCTGCTGTGGCAATCTTGAGTCCAATTGTGCCTGGTTTCCTGTAAATTAAAGATGGTTTATCTGGGATAATCTCATTCAGTAGCCTATCGCCCCTCAGGGTATCCCAGTGTTTCTCAATGATTTTCCGGGTTCGTTTACTTTGTATGTTGTATTTTAACCACTTCCCAACTGAGGGGTTTTACCCCCTGACCACCAGAGCAATTTTCACCTTTCAGCGCTCCTTCCATTCATTCATCTATAATTTTATCATTACTTATCGCAATGAAATGAACTATATCTTGTTTTTTTCGCCACCAATTAGGCTTTCTTGTGGTGGGACATTATGCCAAGAATAATTTTATTCTAAATGTGTTTTAATGGGAAAATAGGAAAAAATGTGGGAAAAAATTTATTATTTTTCAGTTTTCGGCCTTTATAGTTTTTAAATAATGCATGCTACTGTAATTAAAACCCATTAAATGTATATGCCTATTTATCCCGGTTATAAAACCGTTTAAATTATGTCCCTATCACAATGTTTGCCGCCAATATTTTAGTTGGAAATAAAGGTGCATTTTTTTCAGTTTTGCGTCCATCCCTAATTACAAGCCCATAGTTTATAAAGTAACAGTGTTATACCCTCTTGACATAAATATTTAAAAAGTTCAGTCCCTAAGGTAACTATTTATGTTTTTTTTTTATTGTAAATTTTTTATTTATTTTTTTAATTACAAAAAAAAAAAAAATTGGGGAGTGTGGGAGGTAAGGAGTTAATTTTTTGTGTAAAACAAGTTTATTTGTGTGTAAAAAATGGTTAGGGTGTAGTTTTACTATTTGGCCACAAGATGGCAACATTACCAATTTGTTTCATGCGACCTGCAAGCGTCCTTCCGGACGCTTGCAGGAAGTAGAAAGAGGCTGGGACTTTATTTTTTCACAGTGATCGCGCTGCTCAGCCGAGCGGCAGCAGATCATTGCGGGGCTTAGATCAACGAACGGGAATGGATTTTCCCGTTCGTTGATCTCTGGGCGAGCGGGCGGCGGCGTGTTTACTAGCGGCGGGCGGCGTGTTTACTAGCGGCGGCGCGGACAGCGGCGGGAGTGCGCAAAGTACGGATTTCTCCGTCCCTGGGGGTGAAAGGATGGAAAAAGGGGCGGAGAAATCCGTACGCGCGGGGGTAAAGTGGTTAAACTAATTTTCAAATTGTGCTCCTAAGTGTCCCCCCTTATTCTCTTCTTGAGTAGGTCACTCCTTCCTACTCTGTCCACAGTCTCTCTTGCTCGTCTCAGGATGTCTTCCTCATGATCCAGAGATTCAAGGACAAAGGATATATCTCCTGCCTCTTTAGTGTACTGAAGATCTTCAGTGCAGTTCCTCTTAATTCTCATTAATTGACCCTTCGGTATGTTACTTAACCAAGGAGGAAAGTGGCAGCTCTGTGCTAATATGTATCCATTAAAGTCTGTGGGTTTTGTGTAAGTCTTAGTCTTCAGCTGATTATTCTCCACAAAGATCTCTAAGTCTAAGAAGTGGATGGAGGTCTCACTCACCTCTGCTGTGAATTTTAGTCCCAGCTGGTTGTGTCCAATTTCACTCAGGAACATATTTAATGAAGTGCGGTCACCTCTCCATATAAATATGATGTCATCTATAAACCTCCTCCAAAGGACCAGGTTTGCGCCCGGGCCTTCCGGTCCATATACAGTGGTGTGAAAAACTATTTGCCCCCTTCCTGATTTCTTATTCTTTTGCATGTTTGTCACACTTAAATGTTTCTGCTCATCAAAAAACATTAACTATTATTCAAAGATAACATAATTGAACACAAAATGCAGTTTTAAATGATGGTTTTTATTATTTAGTGAGTAAAAAAAACTCAAAACCTACATGGCCCTGTGTGAAAAAGAAATTGCCCCCTGAACCTAATAACTGATTGGGCCACCCTTAGCAGCAATAACTGAAATCAAGCTTTTGCGATAACTTGCAACGAGTCTTTTACAGCGCTCTGGAGGAATTTTGGCCCACTCATCTTTGCAGAATTGTTGTAATTCAGCTTTATTTGAGCGTTTTCTAGCATGAACCGCCTTTTTAAGGTCATGCCACAACATCTTAATAGGATTCAGGTCAGGACTTTGACTAGGCCACTCCAAAGTCTTCATTTTGTTTTTCTTCAGCCATTCAGAGGTGGATTTGCTGGTGTGTTTTGGGTCATTGTCCTGCTGCAGCACCCAAGATCGCTTCAGCTTGAATTGACGAACAGATGGCCGGACATTATCCTTCAGGATTTTTTGGTAGAAAGTAGAATTCATGGTTCCATCTATCACAGCAAGCCTTCCAGGTCCTGAAGCAGCAAAACAACCCCAGACCATCACACTACCACCACCATATTTTACTGTTGGTATGGTGTTCTTTTGCTGAAATGCTGTGTTACTTCTACGCCAGATGTAACGGGACACGCACCTTCCAAAAAGTTCAACTTTTGTCTCGTTGGTCCACAAGGTATTTTCCCAAAAGTCTTGGCAATCATTGAGAAGTTTTTTAGCAAAATTGAGACGAGCCTTAATGTTCTTTTTGCTTAAAAGTGGTTTGCTCCTTGGATATCTGCCATGCAGGCCGTTTTTTGCCCAGTCTCTTTCTTATGGTGGAGTCGTGAACACTGACTTTAATTGAGGCAAGTGAGGCCTGCAGTTCTTTAGTTGTTGTCCTGGGGACTTTTGTGGCCTCTCGGATGAGTTTTCTCTGCGCTCTTGGGGTAATTTTGGACAGCCGGCCACTCCTGGGATGGTTCATCACTGTTCCATGTTTTTGCAATTTGTGGATAATGGCTCTCACTGTGGTTCGCTGGAGTCCCAAAGCTTTAGAAATGGCTTTATAACCTTTACCAGACTGATAGATCTCAATTACAGTACTTTTGTTCTCATTTGTTCATGAATTTCTTTGGATCTTGGCATGATGTCTAGCTTTTGAGGTGCTTTTGGTCTACTTCTCTGTGTCAGATAGCTCCTATTTAAGTGATTTCTTGATTGAAACAGGTGTGGCAGTAATCATGCCTGGGGGTGACTACAGAAATTGAACTCAGGTGTGTGATAAACCAGTTATTTTTTAACAAGGGGGGGCAATCACTTTTTCACACAGGGCCATGTAGATTTGGAGTTTTTTTTTCTCAGTAAATAATAAAAACCATCATTTAAAACTGCATTTTGTGTTCAATTATGTTATCTGTGACTAATAGTTAACGGTTTTTGATGAGCAGAAACATTTAAGTGTGGCAAACATGCAAAAAAATAAGAAATCAGGAAGGGGGCAAATAGTTTTTCACACCACTGTATATATTTAGACTCCCAGTTGGCCATAATTAGATTTGCGTACCCTGGCGCAAACCTGGTCCCCATAGCTGTTCCACTGATTTGTAGGTAGTGGTCACCGTCATAGTCAAATTAGTTGTGAGTGAGGACAAACCGAATGGCAACTAGTAGGAATTCCTTCTGTTCCTCTACTAGAGATGTATCTTGTCCCAGGAAATTTTCCACTGCTCTTAGTCCTTCCTCATGTTCTATGATAGTGTACAGTGAGGTGACATCTAGTGTTCCCATCAACCAATTATTTTCCCACTCGAGGTCTTCCAGGATATTAAGGACGTGCCTAGTGTCTTCTAAAAAGGCTGGAGTGCTTTTTACATACTTCTGCAGGAAACTGTCAATGTATCTTGAGAGGTTGGAGGTGTTTGAGCCAATCCCCGAGATGATCGGGCGCCCAGGTGGATTTGAGAGCCCTTTATGTATCTTGGGCAAATTATAAAAGATTGCTGTTCTGGGGTGTGGTATATTGATGAATTCGAGTTCCTTCCTATTCAGGATCCCCTTGTCATAAGCTTCTTTGGTGAGGGTCCTCAGTTCCTTCCTATATTCATTCTTTGGGTCCCTTCTCAATCTGATATAGGTTCTCTCGTCATCTAGGAGTCTCTTGGCCTCCCTCATGTAGTCCTCTTGGTCCTGTATCACTATGCCCCCCCCCCCCTTTGTCTGCAGGGCGTATCGCTACATTTTTGTTCCTCTGGAGATCTTTGAGGGCCTGTGTTTCCAATGCACTGAGGTTATTTAGGCTTTTATCATTCCGTGGTCTCAATCTTTTCAGATCTCTACCCACTAGGTTCTCAAATGTCCTCATTTCTTTACTCATCTCTTCAATGGGGTAAAATTTGGACCTGTTCTTCAGGGTAGTGTGTTGGAAGGTGTCACTTTCTGTGCTCTTTCTTGTTTCGGATTTGTTCTTCATGAAGTATTTCTTCAGGCAAAGTTTCCTCACATACTTCTTTATGTCAATATAGGTTTCGAATTTATTAGTTCCCTGTGTTGGTGCGAACTTCAATCCTTTGGAGAGTAGGCCCTTTTCTGCCTCTGTGAGCTCCTGTTTACTTAGATTGAAGATGCCCATTTCACGTTCCGTTTTCCCCATTTGTGATACTATCTTCTGGGCCCTTTTTCCTTTCTGCGTCCCCCCCCCTGCATCCCCTCCTACCCTTCCATCCCCTAAAAAATACCTATCGAGAGTGTTTGGGTCTGAGTTCATGTGGGTCTTCCTCCCTGGTTTTGAATGCGCACCTTTGGGGTATTGTGTCTTCGGCTTTCTTCTCACACTCCTCTGTGTGGTCCCTGAGTCTTCTCCCCCCCCACCTCCAGTACCAGCTCCCCGTGTGACCGCACCTCTTGTTTCTGTTGCATCTTGCAGGCAGGAGAACCTGTTTCGGGTAATTACATTGTAGGGGACTCCATTCCTGTCGTCCTTGTGGGGATTGGGATTCTGTTTCCTATTCCTTGGCGATGTCACTCGTATTTCTGATTGGGGGTCTCTTTTCGTACCTCTTTTGATGTTGCCCTTGTGCTTTTTTTCTTCTTTCTCTTTGGTGTTCTCTTTGTATCCTGAGCCCCTAGATTTGCGTTTCCCCTCAAGTTCGTCTAACCCCTTCGATCGTCCTTTTTTCTGGTCCTGAGCTGGTCCACCCACAGTGGTTTCTTCATAGTCTTGTTCGTCCCAGTCTGCTATATCGTCTTCCGATACAGTTTCCTCTATTGCTGCACCACCCCACGCTCCAGGTTCTTCTGTATTACTTCTTGTGCAGTAGGAGTTCCTCGTCTCTGTATTGGTGTCTACTTCTATGTCAGAATCTTCACTATGTACAAATCCAGTTTGATCTAGTGTTTCATAGGAAACTAGAGTGTCTTGTGAGATCTCATGTACACTCCTTGTACTGGTTGAACTCGATGGACGTATGTCTTTTTTCAACCAAAATAACTATGTAACTCCATGCACACTCTTCTTTCTCCGATGTTCCGTGTGTTTGTTCCAGGCTGTGGGTGGGGATGGAATCCCTGATGAATTTTTTCTCTTCTTTTCCACGATTTCTTTCTCTAGGGTGACAAGCCTTTGTTTGATGTTTCTTTCTAATCCTTGATATTCCTTCATATGCTTATAGGGTATTCTGTCCTTCCTCAGGTCTCTTAGCTCATTATTGATTGAGATACATTGTCCCTTCCTGATATCCCTCACAAATGAGACCACCTGTAATGAGAAATCGTGAAACATCTTGTCCCACTCCTCCTGTGCTACTGGGCTTGTTAAGTCGGCCGCTAGCTGTTTGTATATGGTGAGGCCCACTGGGCTAATTTCCCATAATAGGTATTGGTCGAGGGTCGCAACTTCCCATGAGTTCTTTGTTTCCTTAAAGCGGAATATAACCCTGCATTTCAACTTTGCTCTATAACATTATTTACAGCATATTATATGCAAAAAGCATTTTTTTTTTACTAGACCAGCATTGGAAGGGTTAAACACAGAGGTTTTAAGTTCCGTGCAGACGTTCAGATAGTTACATTCTATTTAGTTATATGTATATATTTAGAAATGTTACACACTCTTTGGCTGTCCTCCAACTCCTTCTCAGTGAGAGAGATGAGTCACAATAAACACTTAGATACATTTGTGTAAACAAAAAGTATCTAACTCAAGTTCGGATGCGTCTGCAAAAATCTCCAGGGACTTTAAAGCCCTGAGTAACCCTTCCAATGCTGGTCTAGTAAAAAAAAAAATGCTGGTTGCATATAATATACTGTAAATAATGTTTTAGAGCAAAGTTGAAATGCAGGGTTATGTTCCGCTTTAATGAGAAGTTTCTCTAGGTTCCTTACATTATAGATCATATCTTCTATTTGTATTTCCTTTTCTTCATTTTAGTTCTCACTATTGAAGAAGGTTTTAATCCTTGCATCCCTGTTGGTCCTGTATGACCAGATATCCTCATCCACACCACTAGCAGCCATCATCCCTTGGGATTCAAACTGTTAAAGAAGATTTAGAAAGGTGGAGAGGCGCTTAGGTGGTATGGGAGTACAGATGGGGATAGTGTGGTTCTTTTCACCCGCTGCTGTTCACTGGCCAGGGGTTCCCAACCACCTCTGGTTGTGTTATAAATGGAGTCTATATAGGTATGAACAGCGCTGAGAGTAGTAGTTGGATAATATAAGCTTTAATAGATTGTTATGGCCTGTATATATTCAGGATAGATTTCAAAGCACAAGGTCAAATGCTAAAAATACATAATTTAAAATCTGTAAAAAGTCTTACAGCATATAGCTAGAGTGCATATATTGCATACACGTACCCTGTGTGTGTTTAGGATTAATACTCAATCAAAAAAATCCCTATTCAAAGGTACAAAAAAATATATAAAATCGCATAGCATGTAATTCAAATCCATATATTGCATACAGTTGTGTTATAAATGGAGTCTATATAGGTATGAACAACTCTGAGAGTAGTAGTTGGATAATATAAGCTTTAATAGATTGTTATAGCTTGTATATATTCAGAATAAATTTCAAGGCACAAGGTCAAATGCTAAAAATACAGAATTTAAAATCTATAAAAGGTTGCACCGCATATAGCTAGAGTGCATATAATGCATACACATGCCCTGCGTATGTTTAGGATTAATATTTAATCAAAAAAAGATCATTACTCAAAAGTTCAAAATATTTAAAATCGCATAGTACATAATTCAAATGCATATATTGCATACAGCTAACTCGGTTGTTGTAAAAGTTGTAAAAGTTCACACCGCATTGGGAGTATTCACCATAAATTCTGTGACAAAGAATGCAATATTCAGTCTACATTCAACATTCAACCCCCATTCACTCCTGAACCACCCGATGCTGTTTATGCACAAAAATGTGCTACAAAAAAAAAAATAAAAATAAAAAAAAATTGTCAGAGAATTCTAGGACCAAAATGTCCGAAAACAGCGGAGGGTGGGGCAGATGAATGATGGATATTCTAATAGTAGAGACTGAGTTTAGAGTACTCCTCGTGGTTGCGCTTCAATTGCGCTTGCGGCAATTCCGCCGGATGTAGATAATGGTGGATCACAAACTTGATGAACGGATCTTTTCCCCGATCAACGGGGGTACTCACGCTTGGTCCTAGAATTCTCTGACAATTTTTTTTTTTTGTATTTTTAGCATTTGACCTTATGCTTTGAAATCTATCCTGAATATATACAGGCCATAACAATCTATTAAAGCTTATATTATCCAACTACTACTCTCAGCGCTGTTCATACCTATATAGACTTAATTCCCTTAGGACCCGAGGATGCATGCCATCCGGGCCAGGTGCCTTGTCTATTTTTAATTTATTTAGTCTTGTCTTCTTCCTGCGTTAAGTATTTAATATTACAGTTAGAAGATTGAGACTCTTCTGCCTCTGTAATTTGCAACGGTGCTGTTTCCTTTGTGAAGACAGAAGCAAAGAAAGCATTTAATAACTCTGCCTTACCTTGGTCATCCACCATTGAGTTCCCACTTTCATCCTTTAGGAGTCCTATACAGTCAACCTTTCTTTTTTTAGGCTACTTGCACACCAAGACGTTGCGTTAGGTGCCACGTTAAGGTCGCATAACAAGCACCTAACACAACGTATGGTGCTGCAAGAAAGGACGGTAGAGTGAGCCGCGTTAGGCGGCACTATCCCTATAAGGTCTCCCAGAGTGGCGCTGATTGGCCCGCGGGACCACGTGATGCGGAGCGAGACACTCCGCATCAGGTGGTCCCGCCGGCCAATCAGCTGCCGCCAGTGCAGTGAATATTAAGTAGCCATGTGCACGGCTACTGTAGCTGGCTCTCCCCGCCTCCTCTCTGCCCCCCACTGAGCATGTGCAAACAGTCTAACGCGGCTATAGCCGCTCTAACGCCGTAGCATGCTGCACTTTCCGGACAACGTGCAGCGTTACATGTAACGCAACGTGGGCTGTGTGAACAGCCCACTTGTGTTACATTGCTGTGCGTTGGGGGAGCGTCCCTGTGTGTAAGCAGCCTAAGAGTTGATGTACTTGTAAAACTTTTTTGGGTTAGATTTGATATCCCTAGCGATTTGATTTTCAGCTTCGATTTTTGCCAGCCTAATTTCTTTTTTACAATTTTTATTGCACTCCTTATAATTGCTTAGTGCAGCCTCGGTCCCCTCCTGTTTTAGGACCTTATAGGCATTCTTTTTCTTCTTCATTTTATCCCTAACCTTTCTATTCATCCATAGAGGCATTTTTTTATTCCTAGACATTTTGTTTCCATATGGGATATACATACTACAATATTGATTGAGAATAAGTTTAAAAGCTTGCCATTTCCCTTCAGTGTCCTCCCCTTGTAGTACATTATCCCAGTTCACCAAACGTAGTGCCTGCCTAATTTGATTGAACTTTGCGTTTCTAAAAGTCATAGTTTTAGTGGTCCCGCTGCCCCGTGGCCTATCAGTCACCAGATCAAACGTTATCATGTTGTGATCACTATTTCCCAAATGTTCTTGAACCTGCACATTTGATACATTATCTGGTCTATTAGAAATGATCAGATCCAGTAACGCATTCCCCCTAGTTGGTTCCGTTACCATTTGAGTCAAGTAATTGTCCTGTAGTGCTGCAAAAAATCCGCTGCTTTTACCAGAATGGGTAGCCTCAATACCCCAGTCAATGTCTGGAAAGTTGAAGTCGCCCATAACTATGACCACATTTTTACTTGCAGCTTTTTCAATCTGCTGTAGTAATCGCAGTTCTGCAGCTTCATTAACCACTTCCCGACCGCCTAACGCACAGAGGCGGCCGGGAAGCGGACCCCACAAGGACCAGCTCATGCCCAAAGGCGGCGGTCCTTGTAGGGGCATGGGCGGAGCGATCGCGTCATCCGTGACGCGATCCTCCGCCCGGGATCGATAGCCCGGCATTTTGTCTCCGTTCGCCGGCCACTTAGCAGCGCCGGCGAGCGGAGGAATCCGCAAATATAGCCAATCACGGAGTATAAGGCACTTTGTTAGGTAAACAAAGTGCCTTATACGTGCTTCCTCCTCGCCTCGTGGTCTCATTGTTGCAGAGACCACCAGCAAGGAGGAACCACTTTGTGAGTATCCACAACACATTGCTTTTTTTTGCTTTGAGTCCCTGATCTCCCACCCCAGCCTTCATACCCCCCCCCCCTGATCACCCCAGCAGACCCCTGCCAGCACCCTTGCACCCCTATAAAACCCCCACCCCCCCACCTGCCACTAACTAGCGACGCTGTCCCTTAGTTTAGGTCCCTAACTGCCTCCTAGTCACCCCTGATCCCCCCCCCCTACCTTTAGATCACCCCCAGACCTCATCCCAGACTACCCCCCTGTATACTGTATACATCTGTATACAGCTACCTTACCCCCTGATCCCCCTATGATCCCCCTCTGATCACCTGTCCATCACCCCTCAGCACCCCCACCCATCAGAGCAGACCCTAACTGCCCCGCGGGGGTAACTGATTACCTGCCCAGGCCCTCGATTGCCCTCATACCCCCCTCCTGATTACATCCCCTGCTCTTTGTTTACATCTGTCCTCCCCAGCAATCACTAACTGACCTGCGATCAGTAACCCCCTGGGCTCGATTCACAAAGCGGTGCTAACCCAGTTAGAGACTTTAGGCGTGATAACCATTGCACCACGCTGGTGAAAAGCCAGTTTAGGTGTGATAAGTTTAGGTGTGATAAGTTTAGGTGTGATAAGTTTAGGCATGCTAAGTTTAGATAAGTTTAGATCGCACGCAAAGTCCCACACGCAAAGCAGCGTCATTAAACTCCATGCGAAGTGCACCAGACTTTGCTAGCGCAAAACTTTTGATCAGCTGTGCACTGCGGTGCTAACCCAGTTGGTGCTTAAACTTATCATGCCTAAACTTATCATGCCTAAACTGAGTTTAGGCATGATAAAGGGCTTTTCACCAGCGTGCTAACTGTTAGCACCGCTTTGTGAATCAGGCCCTGTGTCTGCCTCTCATTAGATCAGGACTCAGTCTGCCCCGTGCGGGCTCCTGATCAACCCCCCAACCCCTCAAATCGCCCTCAGACCCCCCCCTTAATCACCGTCCAAGTGCATTGTATTTGACTGTGCTGTGATTGTATCGATTGTGCTGCGCTTGTATTCGATTGTGCTGCAATTGTATTTGATTGTCCCGTGATCTGCTTCGATTGTCCCGTGATTGTTTGCTCTGAGACCCCACTTCCCAGCAACCCCCCCCCCCCCCCCCCCACCCCCATCACCTTCCAAGTGCATCAGATTTGATTGTGCGGTGATTGGATTTGATTGTGCTGTAATTGTATTTGATTGTCCCGTGATCGGCTTCGATTGTCCCGTGATTGTTTGATTGCCTCTGAGACCCCACTTCCTGCCACACCCAACCCCACCCTCCCTCCATCACCTTCCGAGTGCATCAGATTTGATTGTGCTGTGATTGGATTCGATTGTGCTGTAATTGTATTTGATTGTCCCGTGATCGGCTTTGATTGTCCCGTGATTGTTTGATTGCCTGAGACCCCACTTCCCGCTACACCCAACCCCCCCCCTCCCCCCCACCACACCCCCCTCCCTCCCCCCCCCCCACCACACCCAACCCCACCCTCCCCCCCACCACCTCCAACCACCACCTTCCGAGTGCATCAGATTTGCTTGTGCTGTGATTGGAGTCGATTGTGCTGTAATTGTATTTGATTGTCCCGTGCTTGTTTGATTGCCTCTGAGACCCCACTTCCCACCAACCCCAATACCTCTCAAATACTCCCTTTTGCTAGGTAGGTGCTCTTTTTTTCTGGGTAGTCTCGTAGGAAAACCCCATAAATTTAGCAATCCACAATGACAAGAAGGGGGCTTTCCGATGAGGAGGTATACAGGTATATGGACCAGTCGGATGAGTTCTTTTGGGAAGAATCATCCGTCGAATCATCCGGGTCCGAATTTGAACCTGTGGAAAGCAGTGGTTCCCTGACCGAAAGTGATGACGAGGCTTTGGTCCAGGCTAGAGCCAGGCGTACCAGACCCCATGTCGTTTGACCGCAGGTGGCGCAGGATCCGCCTCAAGGGCAGCAGGGTGGTGCTAGCGCTGATGATAGTTTTCTTGGTGAGGCAGGCACCAGCAGCGCAGCATCTCCTGGACTTGGTACCAGTACTTCCGTAGACCCTGGTGAAGTGGTGAGCGCCAGCATGGAAGTTGAAACTGGTACGGTGGCAAGTGCAGTAGTACCCCCGTCGCAGCCACCAAGAAGAAGACGGGCCCGTAGTAGCCATAGACTCCCAGAGGTGCTGGCACATCCAGATTGGCAATCCCCTGATTCCGCCGCACCCGTAGTGCCCCCTTTCACCGCCCAGTCTGGAGTCCAGGTGGCGACAGCTCATCTAGGAACGGCCCTAGACTTTTTGCAGCTGTTCATCACCCAGGTTCTCTTGGACTTAATTGTGGTTGAGACCAACCGTAAAGCCACACAATTCATCACCGAGCACCCGGAGAGCATCTAGCCTTTCCGGTGGAAACCAGTCCAAGTTTCCGACATTAAAATCTTTTTGGCCCTTATCCTTCACTTGGGACTAATGAAACAGAATGTATTGCGGTCGTATTGGTCTACGAACCCAGTACATCATGTTCCCTTGTACCCTGCTGCCATGTCCAGGACACGATTTGAGTCCATCCTGCGCTTCCTGCACTTCAACGACGACAAAACCTGTCATGAAAAGGGCCACCCTGCTTATGGCGGCTCCACAAAATTCGGCCCCTTATAGACCACCTGTCATCAACATTTGCAGATGCTTATATCCCTGAACAGAACATCTGTGTAGACGAGTCCCTCTTACGCTTTACCGGGCGCCTTGGCATCAAACAGTACATCCCAAGCAAGCGCGCCCGGTATGGGGTGAAACTGTATAAGCTCTGTGAAAGGGCCACAGGCTATACATGTCGTTTTAGGGTCTATGAGGGAAAAGACTCAAAATTGGAGCTGGTCGGATGCCCTGACTACCTGGGGAGCAGTGGAAAGGTTGTGTGGGACTTGGTGTCACCCTTGTTCCAGAAGGGGTACCATCTTTTTGTGGACAATTATTACACAAGTGTGGCCCTCTTTCAGCACTTAAAGTTAGAAGGAATCCGATGCTGTGGCACTGCGCGGCCTAGTCGCCAGGGCTTCCCCCAACGGCTCGTTACCACCAGACTTGAACGGGGGCAGAGGGCCGCCTTGCGTACTGACGACCTGCTCGCGGTGAAATGGAGGGACAAGAGGGACGTTTACTTTCTGTCCACCATTCACACAGACACGACAGTCCAAATTCAACGGGCAACTAAGGTCATTGAAAAGCCCCTTGTCGTCCACGAATATAATGTCAACATGGGAGGGGTGGACTTCAATGACCAGAGGTTAGCGCCCTATTTAATTACCCGGAAAACAAGACGCTGGTATAAGAAAGTGTCTTTTTATCTGATTCAATTGGCAGTATACAACAGCTTTGCTCTCTACAGTAAGGCTGGGAGAACTGGATCTTTCCTTTAATTTCAGGAACAGATCATTCTGGACATCCTGTATCCAGGAGGTGCCAGGGCCCCCCCCCCCCCAGATGCAACTAGCCGACTGCATGGAAGGCATTACGCCTATCAGATTCCAAGTACCCCAGGTCAACGCATCCGAAGAAAACGTTGTCGTGTCTGCAGCAGTGCTAGAAGGACTGACACCTTTTTTTTTGTCCCAAATGTCCTGACCAGCCTGGCCTATGCGTAGGGGAGTGCTTTGAGAGGTACCACGAGCAGGTACACTATTAGAACCTAGGGAACTCCAGACATAGGAGTAGGCACACACTCAGTGGTCTTTCGCATGTTGTCCCAGGTGGAGGAGAGGTGAGCTTGAAAACCAAAAAAACGGGTAAGCATAAAAGTCGGATGAAGGATCGGTTTCCATGCTTGATATTGCTGATCTGTCCTGGGTTGGCGATATAAGACGGCATGTTTGAATTTCCCTTGAGTGTGGACCCCCGGTTTATATGTGATTTACTTTGGGCCTATGATGATGCTTTAATGCCACACAGAGTCATCTCTATTGGCAGGCATATTGCTGTATCCTACAGGCATAATGCTGTACACTAAAGTTCTGAGGCCCAGTCACATAAGTTGGTGGCTCACCCTGAGTGCAGGGTGGCACGGGTTGTCTCTCTCCTGAGGTTATCACTGCCATTGATGTGGAGGAAGATCTGCCATTGATGTGGGGCAAGGTATGTTTGCCGTTCATTTTTCCTTTCAGCCCAGAGTGCATTACCCGTATACCCAATATAAGAAGTATAGCAGAAACTCCTAATACTGGCCATACATGTAATGATTGCAGAGACCCTAAAATGCCAGGACAGACTTCACAAATGACCCCATTTTGGAAAGAGGACACCCTAAAGTATTATGTGAGGTGCACGGTGAGTTCATAAAAGATTTTAGTTTTTGTCACAAGTTAGCAGAATTTTTTTTTTATTTTTTTTTTTAACAAAGTGTCATTTTCCGTTTACTTGTGACAAAAAATAAAATTTTCAATGACCTCATCATTACCCTCATGGAACACCTTGTTGTGTATTCTTTCCAAAATGGGGTCATTTGTGGGGTTTGTTAACTGTCCTGGCAAGTGGGCAGGGTGCTAAATTTTAAGCACCCCTGTAAAACCTAAAGGTACTCATTGGACTCTGGGCCCCTTAGCGCAGTTAGGGTGCAAAAAAGTGCCACACATGTGGTATCGCCGTACTCGGGAGAAGTAGTACAATGTGTTTTGGGGTGTATTTTTACACATACCCATGCTGGGTGGGAGAAATACCTCTGTAAATGACAATCTTTTGATTTTTTTACACACAATTGTCCATTTACAGAGTTATTTCTCCCACCCAGCATGGGTATGTGTAAAAATACACCCCAAAACACATTGTACTACTTCTCCCGAGTACAGCGATACCACGTGTGGCACTTTTTTGCACCCTAACTGCGCTAAGGGGCCCAAAGTCCAAAGAGTACCTTTAGGATTTCACAGGTCATTTTTGTTTCAAGACTACTCCTCGCGGTTTAGGGCCCCTAAAATGCCAGGGCAGTATAGGAACCCCACAAATTACCCCATTTTAGAAAGAAGACACGCAAAGGTATTCCGTTAGGAGTATGGTGAGTTCATAGAAGATTTTATTTTTTGTCACAAGTTAGCGGAAATTGATTTGTATTGTTTTTTTTTCACAAAGTGTCACGTTCCGCTAACTTGTGACAAAATATAAAATCTTCTATGAACTCACCATACTCCTAATGGAATACCTTCGGGTGTCTTCTTTCTAGAATGGGGTCATTTGTGGGGTTCCTATACTGCCCTGGCATTTAAGGGGCCCTAAACTGTGAGGAGTAGTCTGGAAATCAAATGCCGCAAAATGACCTGTGAAATCCTAAAGGTACTCATTGGACTTTGGGCCCCTTAGCGCAGTTAGGGTGCAAAAAAGTGTCACATGTGGTATCGCCATACTCGGGAGAAGTAGTACAATGTGTTTTGGGGTGTATTTTTACACATACCCATGCTGGGTGGGGGGAGAGGTAACAGTAAAAAAGGGAGCAGGAGGCTAGTGGACAAATCGGGCGCCGCCATTCACTCCCATAATAAATATCGTTTAATGGGCGCCCGATAGGAAAAAAGGGCGCCGGGGAAAAATAACGTTTTAAAAGCGGCGCCCGGAGACTTAATGTTTTATTACTGCTTCTCATGATTACACATTATTTAATGATTTATACATTTTTTAATATTATTTTTAAACGAAAAACAGTACAATATTTTTTTCAAACATTATTTTTAAACGAAAAACAGTACAAATTTTTTTTTACATTATTTTTAAACGAAAAAACCGCACAATATGTTTTTAAAAAACGTTATTAATGCTTATCACAGGGGCGTCTTAGGTTTAGGCACCAACAGGGGGGTCTTAGGTTTAGGCACCAACAGGGGGGTCTTAGGTTTAGGCACCAACAGGGGGGTCTTAGGTTTAGGCACTAACAGGGGGGTCTAGGGGTTAGGGGTAGGTACAGGGCGGGTTACTTAGGCACCAACAGGGGGGGTCTTAGGTTTAGGCATAAACAGGGGGGTCTAGGGGTTAGGGGTAGGTACAGGGAGGGTTACTTAGTAATTTTTTTTTTAAACGTTATTATACGTTTCACTATTTAAACGAAAGATTAACGTTTTTACAATTGCCGATTTAATGCACATTATTTAATGATTTATAACTTTATAAAACATTAATTTTAAACGAAATACAGTACAATACATTTTTAAACGTTATCCATGCTTATCGTTTAAAACCCCGCGCCCTATTTTCCCAGCGCCCCTTTTTAACGTACGCGGGGGAAATACCTCTGTAAATGACAATCTTTTGATTTTTTTACACACAATTGTCCATTTACAGAGATATTTCTCCCACCCAGCATGGGTATGTGTAAAAATACACCCCAAAACACATTAAACTACTTCTCCCGAGTGCGGCGATACCACATTTGTGGCACTTTTTTGCACCCTAACTGCGCTAAAGGGCCCAAAGTCCAAAGAGTACCTTTAGGATTTCACAGGTCATTTTGAGAAATTTTGTTTCAAGACTACTCCTCACGGTTTAGGGCCCCTAAAATGCCAGGACAGTATAGGAACCCCACAAATGACTCCATTTTAGAAAGAAGACACCCCAAGGTATTCCGTTAGTAGTACGGTAAGTTCATAGAAGATTTTATTTTTTGTCACAAGTTAGCGGAATTTGCTTTTTATTGTTTTTTTTCACAAAGTGTCATTTTCCGCTAACTTGTGACAAAAAATAAAATCTTCTATGAACTCACCGTACTACTAACGGAATACCTTGAGGTGTCTTCTTTCTAAAATGGGGTCATTTGTGGGGTTCCTATACTGTCCTGGCATTTGTGGGGCCCTAAACCGTGAGGAGTAGTCTTGAAACAAAATTTTTAAAAATGACCTGTGAAATCCTAAAGGTACTCATTGGACTTTGGGCCCCTTAGCGCAGTTGGGGTGCAAAAAAGTGCCACACATGTGGTATTGTCGTACTCGGGAGAAGTAGTACAATGTGTTTTGGGGTGTATTTTTACACATACCCATGCTGGGTGGCAGAAATACCTCTGTAAATAGACAATTGTGTGTAAAAAAATCAAAAGATTGTCATTTACAGAGGTATTTCTGCCACCCAGCATGGGTATGTGTAAAAATATACCCCAAAACACATTGTACTACTTCTCCCGAGTACGACAATACCACATGTGTGGCACTTTTTTGCACCCTAACTGCGCTAAGGGGCCCAAAGTCCAATGAGTACCTTTAGGATTTCACAGGTCATTTTGAGAAATTTTGTTTCAAGACTACTCCTCACGGTTTAGGGCCCCTAAAATGCCAGGGCAGTATAGGAACCCCACAAATGACCCCATTTTAGAAAGAAGACACCCCAAGGTATTCCGTTAGGAGTATGGTGAGTTCATAGAAGATTTTATTGTTTGTCACAAGTTAGCGGAAATTGATTTTTATTGGTTTTTTTCACAAAGTGTCATTTTCCGCTAACTTGTGACAAAAAATAAAATCTTCTATGAACTCACCGTACTACTAACGGAATACCTTGAGGTGTCTTCTTTCTAAAATGGGGTCATTTGTGGGGTTCCTATACTGTCCTGGCATTTGTGGGGCCCTAAACCGTGAGGAGTAGTCTTGAAACAAAATTTTTAAAAATGACCTGTGAAATCCTAAAGGTACTCATTGGACTTTGGGCCCCTTAGCGCAGTTAGGGTGCAAAAAAAGTGCCACACATGTGGTATTGTCGTACTCGGGAGAAGTAGTACAATGTGTTTTGGGGTGTATTTTTACACATACCCATGCTGGGTGGCAGAAATACCTCTGTAAATGACAATCTTTTGATTTTTTTACACACAATTGTCTATTTACAGAGATATTTCTCCCACCCAGCATGGGTATGTGTAAAATTACACCCCAAAACACATTGTACTACTTCTCCCGAGTACGGCGATACCACATGTGTGGCACTTTTTTGCACCCTATCTGCGCTAAGGGGCCCAAAGTCCAATGAGTACCTTTAGGATTTCACAGGTCATTTTGAGAAATTTTGTTTCAAGACTACCCCTCACGGTTTAGGGCCCCTAAAATGCCAGGGCAGTATAGGAACCCCACAAATGACCCCATTTTAGAAAGAAGACACCCCAAGGTATTCCGTTAGGAGTATGGTGAGTTCATAGAAGATTTTATTGTTTGTCACAAGTTAGCGGAAATTGATTTTTATTGTTTTTTTTCACAAAGTGTCATTTTCCGCTAACTTTTGACAAAAAATAAAATCTTCTATGAACTCACCGTACTACTAACGGAATACCTTGAGGTGTCTTCTTTCTAAAATGGGGTCATTTGTGGGGTTCCTATACTGTCCTGGCATTTGTGGGGCCCTAAACCGTGAGGAGTAGTCTTGAAACCAAATGTCGCAAAATGACCTGTGAAATCCTAAAGGTACTCATTGGACTTTGGGCCCCTTAGCGCAGTTAGGGTGCAAAAAAGTGCCACACGTGGTATCGCCGTACTCAGGAGAAGTAGTATAATGTGTTGTGGGATGTATTTTTACACATACCCATGCTGAGTGGGAGAAAGATCTCTGTAAATGGACAATTGTGTGTAAAAAAAAAATGAAAAATTGTCATTTACAGAGATATTTCTCCCACCCAGCATGGGTATGTGTAAAAATACACCCCAAAACACATTTTACTACTTCTCCTGAGTACGGCAATACCACGTGTGGCACTTTTTTGCAGCCTAACTGCGCTAAGGGGCCCATAGTCCAATGAGCACCTTTAGGCTTTACAGGGGTGCTTACAATTTAGCACCCCCCAAAATGTCAGGACAGTGAACACACCACACAAATGACCCCATTTTGGAAAGTAGACACTTCAAGGTATTCAGAGAGGGCATGGTGAGTCCGTGGCAGATTTCACTTTTTTTTTGTCGCAAGTTAGAAGAAATGGAAACTTTTTTTTTTTTTGTCACAAAGTGTCATTTTCCGTTTACTTGTGACAAAAAATAATATCTTCTATGAACTCACTATGCCTCTCAGTGAATACTTTGGGATGTCTTCTTTTTAAAATGGGGTCATTTGGGGGGTATTTATACTATCCTGGAATTCTAGCCCCTCATGAAACATGACAGGGGGTCAGAAAAGTCATAGATGCTTGAAAATGGGAAAATTCACTTTTTGCACCATAGTTTGTAAACGCTATAACTTTTACCCAAACCAATAAATATACGCTGAATGGGTTTTTTTTAATCCAAAACATGTTTGTCCACATTTTTCGTGCTGCATGTATACAGAAATTTTACTTTATTTGAAAAATGTCAGCACAGAAAGTTAGTCATTTTTTTGCCAAAATTCATGTATTTTTTGATGAATATAATAAAAAGTAAAAATCGCAGGAGCAATCAAATAGCACCAAAAGAAAGCTTTATTAGTGACAAGAAAAGGAGCCAAAATTCATTTAGGTGGTAGGTTGTATGAGCGAGCAATAAACCGTGAAAGCTGCAGTGGTCTGAATGGAAAAAAGTGGCTGGTCCTTAAGGGGTGTAAAGCCCACGGTCCTCAAGTGGTTAATATGAGGTGGTCTGTAGCATACCCCAATAAGCAATTGGCAACTTTTATTTCCACCATGAATATTTACCCAAACGGACTCCACATCTTCGCAATACCCATCTCATCGTTGAGGACAGCTGTAAAAGAATTCTTAACAAAGAGACAAACCCCTCCACCTTTTTTCCCTGCAATAATTGTTTTTCAAATAAAACATTAAACTGTGTTTTAAAAAAAAAACGCAGTAGACAAAATAACATGTGTAGCTTCCACATGTCACACTTAAAATTTTTCTAAATGTCAAATCAACTCTTTTCCAGAGAGTCTTCACATTGTTCTTGAAACAAAATGTTGGCCTAGATGTTTATAGACAACTACGGTCTTTCTGACGCCTTAGGGTTCGATTCACAAAGCCGTGATACAGTGGCTTGCAAAAGTATTCGGCCCCCTTGAAGTTTTCCACATTTTGTCACATTACTGCCTCAAACATGAATCAATTTTATTGGAATTCCACATGAAAGACCAATACAAAGTGGTGTACACGTGAGAAGTGGAATGAAAATCATACATGATTCTAAACATTTTTTACAAATCAATAACTGCAAAGTGGGGTGTGCGTAATTATTCAGCCCCCTTTGGTCTGAGTGCAGTCAGTTGCCCATAGACATTGCCTGATGAGTGCTAATGACTAAATAGAGTGCACCTGTGTGTAATCTAATGTCAGTACAAATACAGCTGCTCTGTGACGACCTCAGAGGTTGTCTAAGAGAATATTGAGAGCAACAACACCATGAAGTCCAAAGAACACACCAGACAGGTCAGGGATAAAGTTATTGAGAAATTTAAAGCAGGCTTAGACTACAAATTTTTTTTAAAAAGACTTGAACATCCCACAGAGCACTTTTCATGTGATCATTCAGAAATGGAAGGAGTATAGCACAACTGTAAACCTACCAAGACAAGGCCGTCCACCTAAACTCATAGGCCGAACAAGGAGAGCGCTGATCAGAAATGCAGTCAAGAGGCCCATGGTGACTCTGGACGAGCTGCAGAGATCTACAGCTCAGGTGGGGGAATCTGTCCATAGGACAACTATTAGTCGTGCACTGCACAAAGTTGGCCTTTATGGAAGAGTGGCAAGAAGAAAGCCATTGTTAACAGAAAAGCATAAGAAGTCCCGTTTGCAGTTTGCCACAAGCCGTGTGGGGACACAGCAAACATGTGGAAGAAGGTGCTCTGGTCAGATGAGACCAAAACAGAACTTTTTGGCCAAAATGCAAAACGCTATGTGTGGTGCAAAATTAACAATGCACATCACGCAGAACACACCATCCCCACTGTCAAATATGGTGGTGGCAGTATCATGCTCTGGGGGTGCTTCTCTTCAGCAGGGACAGGGAAGCTGGTCAGAGTTGATGGGAAGATGGATGGAACCAAATACAGGGCAATCTTGGAAGAAAACCTCTTGGAGTCTGCAAAAGACTTGAGACTGGGGTGGAGGTTCACTTTCCAGCAGGACAACGACCCTAAACATAAAGCCAGGGCAACAATGGAATGGTTTAAAACAAAACATATCCATGTGTTAGAATGGCCCAGTCAAAGTCCAGATCTAAATCCAATCGAGAATCTGTGGCAAGATCTGAAAACTGCTGTTCACAAACGCTGTCCATCTAATCTGACTGAGCTGGAGCTGTTTTGCAAAAAAGAATGGGCAAGGATTTCAGTCTCTAGATGTGCAAAGCTGGTAGAGACATACCCTAAAAGACTGGCAGCTGTAATTGCAGCAAAAGGTGGTTCTACAAAGTATTGACTCGGGGCTGAATAATTACGCACACCCCACTTTGCACTATGCAAGGAGGCCGTATACTTTTGCAAGCCACTGTAAATGATATCACGGCCATGATATGCTTAGCACGCGGGTTAGCACGCATAATGGTAAAGGTTTGCGCGCATTAACTTCCCCGTTCACGTGCTAATATATGGGTTAGCGCGTGAATGGGTAAAGTTTTACTTTTTTGCGCGCAAACTGTACGCGCGCTAACCCACGCGCTAAGCATATCACGGCCGTGATATCATTTATCACAGCTTTGTGAATCAAGCCCTATATGTCCTACACAATGACTGTTATTTGTCTTAATGTAATTTTAAAATAAAAATATGTGCACTTAGTGGCGTAGTTAAGGAGCTATGGGCCCTGGTGCAAATTTTACTTTGGGGCCCCAAAGTACTCCATACATAACAATTGAGGCGGTGCACCAAAACCTGCCAAGGATGACCAGAGGTGCAAGAAGGGGGATGGGGAACAGTTTATTAATGATTACTGCTATCTTAAACATCTATAGAAGTGATTATAACCACCACAGGACCAATAGAGAGCTAATACTGCAGTTAAAGTAGGGCTCCTCTGGCCCAAGGGCCCCGATGCGGTCGCAACCTCTGCACCCCATATTGCTACACTACTGTGTACACTGTGGTATAAAATAGGTACTTTAGCACTATTCTGCTTAAACAAAAATTAAACTTTACATACAAATCTTAATGACCAGTGTGTGTATGTAAGTAGGCCACAATACATTTCACTCTACAAACAGATATTGACACATGCTGATTGTCTCACTGTCATATCTGGTGCTATGGGTGTGTAGTATGGTTGTGTAGATCTCTGAGAATAAGTTGGATAAGTTGGTACAGGATAGTTTTGATGCTCATTTCTAGATTTGACATAGTAAGATGGCTGTAGTTGGGGTCGGTATGGAGCATTAGGATTACCAATATGACTTTGGCTATAATAGGATGCGTCTTGGGTTTCTTTAGGTAGATCTGGGATGACAAATAGCTCTATCTCCTCAACTATAGTATGTTGGGCGCACAATATTTCTCTGGGGAGTGCAGAGGGATGTTCTCTTCGTCTTCTAGCACAGATGTAACTCCACTATCCACTGATGATGGGTCAGCTATGTCCACATCTGTACTGGTTGTTTGTGTGGGTTTTTCAGCAGGTAGATTGTCTTCTGTACTGTTAATAAAGGATAATAATAATAATAATAAAAAATCTCACCTTATTCTTGAAATATCTGATGGCTATTTAACTAATCGGTGTCAATACTTTCATCACAGTATCAGTATGTGGCTTCAGAAAGTCAAGAAAGCCTGCAAATTTAGATTGTTCTCCTGTGTTTGGCCCCTGGAACACATTGTTGGTAAAGCTTGTGTCTCTCCAAATCCCTTTTGTAGTTATCAAAAACAGAGTTCCATATTCTTTTCAACTGTTCAACTGAAAAAAAAAAAAAAAAAAAAAAAGAAATTGCTGTTTACACGTGCACACTCATTGTAACGGGATAAATGTATGCAGCAATACATTTCGAATACAGCTAGTGGAAGGCAAGTGTGATGATCCGCTCGGCTGCCTGCGCATGCAGGCAGCTTTTTGACCACTGTTCAGGTCTGCATTCTGCAGGTCTCTGGAAGAGAAACATTTTGTCAGTTTTGCAGCTTGCTGCTGCTGAGGAATTTGCATACATTTGTCATGCAAATTGCCTAGCCACATCCTTTGTAGGCTTGCTCTATATATACCATGTGATCCCACAGTATTTGGCTGGTCATAACGGTTTGTCCTGTGAAACACTCCTGGAGTGTCAGCCATGCTTATTGTTTGAAGATTAGCTTAGAGTAATTCCTGGGACTGCACTAGGCATCCTTGCTAGAGCAG
This sequence comes from Hyperolius riggenbachi, assembly GCF_040937935.1. Taxonomy (NCBI): domain Eukaryota; kingdom Metazoa; phylum Chordata; class Amphibia; order Anura; family Hyperoliidae; genus Hyperolius; species Hyperolius riggenbachi. The sequence continues at coordinate 136,516,923 of NC_090657.1, forward strand.
TTAGGATTGTATTATTTGTATTGCCTGTTCTGTCTGTCTGTGGGGTACTAACCAGAGCAGCGGTTGTTACTGGTAGGCCCTTCTGTTCATCTGTCGGTTGTGCTTGGATCGCACTAGCCTCTAGCGGTAGCAGCTGTGGATCCTTCTGCTCCCCAACTCTCTTGCTGTACTTGGATCGCACCTGCTCTGGCGGAAAGAGCAGTGGATCCAGCTCGGTCTGTTTCCATACTTGGATCGCACTCGCTCTGGCGAAAGAGCAGTGGATCGTATCTCTCACTTATTCCTGTTTTCGTGTATCTGTCTTGTCTGCTACGAACGCTTGCTGGAGGCTCGGTGAGGTAACCGTTAAGCAAGCGCTCGCATCCTCTGTTTCATGTTTGTCTGGCGGTGGTGAGTTAGGCATGCTTGTCTCTGTTGTGCTTAACACACGGAGGCCGCGCAGAAAACGCGTTCGCTGTTGCGAATGAGTGCGGTGTTCGCGTTTAGTTAGCGTTTGTTATTTTCCTTATCTTCTCATTGTATGATTTGCTGCGCCTTTGCTACTCTCGTGCTCTGCCTTGCTGTAGCCTTGTGTCACCTCTGGCAATCGCCTCTCTCGCAATTGCGTTCCTACTTCATATCTGCTGTTGTGTGTGCACCGTCGCGGGTTGGCGACTAGATTGGGGCACATACATACATTCTATCCCTGTGCTCATTATGTTTTGCAATCGCTTCTCTTGCGATTGCGTTCGCGCTTGGTTTCCTCTGTTGTGTGTCCGCCGTCGCAGGTTGGCGGCTAGATTGGTGGACATACATACATTCCTCATCTGTGCTTATTCGGTCTTGTGTCGCTGTTAGCAACCGCCATCTCTGGCGATTGCCTTCTCACTTTATCTTCCTGGTTGTGTGTCCGCCGTCGCAGGGTGGCGACTAGATTGGTGGACACACATACCCTCTGTCGCTTTGGTCTCTCTCTTTCAGGGCTATCTTGTCCTGCGTTTCTTTCCTTCGTGCAATTCCTGTCTGGCGTCTGTGGTAGGGCAGAGGAGCTGTTCCTCTGCACTCCACAGCTCCACCTGCCGACAGGAATTTCCCTCTACAGGTGCATTGCACATTTTGCTGGGTGCCCTCAAATTATACGCTTGTGGAGGATTTCCGCAGTGTCAGCGCACGCCTTGTGCGCTGATCACGGAGAGAATTCCACAATCGTTACAGCAAGCATCCCAGACACAGTTTTGGATACCTGCAGAACACATCCGTCTGGAACTGAAACTGACCCAACTTCTCATCCCTGTCCCAGGCCCTTGGCCTAACACCTAGTCGCCGGACTTTCCCTGAACCTTTATTGCTGCTGAAGCCTTTGCCCTTCCACTAAATGTCATAATGCTTTCTTACCAAAGAGCCATGGCAGCACCAACCTAAAAAATAAAAATAAATATAGGGTATGCTTTTTGATTTTAGAAAACATTTGTACACAAAACATCGTCCACAAATACATTAATTTTTATTGCCCACATTTTTAACTACAGCATACTCAATATATTTGTGGCTGATTGCTAACAATGACATCAGAAGAAGCATTGATGACATACAGCACTAGAAGCAACAGGTCTGCGTGTGTATGAGACCTAATTTGCTAGTGATGCAAATTAAAAGCCACCCAGTATTGCCTTCTTCACTGCACACCATACCATTACATAGGTATCATAAACAACACAATGATGCAAGAACATATCAGAATAATGTCATCAGAATAATGTCACCAGTCAACTTACTAGCTGCTTGTGTTGTATGAGAAAAATCGTCCCATAGATTTTCAAATATGTATGCTGTATATTAGCCCAAACAAGATTTGTCTTGGAGGTGTCCTTGTAGTGTGGATGCGTCTTGTCGTATAATTCCGGGTATTCCTGGATTTTGGTGATCCGCTCCTCCATGTGAACTCAGCTTTTGCCACTCATATTTATTTTTATTTTTTTCGCTGCGTCAGCTCTCGCTACTAACAGGAAGTGCAGGCTGACCCAAAAATACTTCACATTTAAATATGCACGGAAGAAAAAATGCAATCGCAGCATAACGCATTTTTGTGAGCGTTTAGCGCTCTTCCTATACCTTCCATTATACGAAAATCATCCCAAAAATGGTACAGCCAACGCTTTGGGGACCGCAAAGCGGACGAAATGCGCTGATATGAACCTTCTCACAGAGATTCATTGCACAAGCGTTTTGTGGGTGATTTTGAAAATCACCTGCGCTGGAAACAAGGCCGAAAATGCCCATAGTGTAAATGAGCCCTGAGAGCCTGACTGAAATATTTTATAGGTCCAGTCCTTGAATACGGAACATTGTTGCAAATTACTACAGTATTTTTTACTAAGATTTCCAATGTTAAAAAATATTAGTAGGACTTTTATTATCTTCTTTGAGGGGAAAAAACTGTGTATGTATATTTCAATGTGCAAACAGTTAATATGCAATTGCATTGTATAATAACAAAATCTCCCTGAAATAGAAAAATAATTAAAACCAACTGCCTAATATTGTGTAAATCGCACTTGTGCTACCAAAACACTCTGACCCATCCAGGCACAGATTCCTCCACACCAACAAAGGTATCTGGCATTAAGACATTTGGCAGCACAACCATTAAAGGGAACCTACTGAGAGGTATACAGTGATGAGTGTCAAGTTATCACACTTTCTGTGATAGGGTGCTGAACAATGGTGTAGTGTTGTTGCCAATAGCAACCAACAAATATTTATTACAAGCACAAGCGTTAGCATGGGACGTGAGTTTAATGGATCGGGACTTTTGGGAGTAGAGAGGTAGAATCCTGGGATACATCAGGTAGCACCCTGGGGACTCTCTATGATGGAAGGGTGATGGGACTAAAACGAGGGAGTTTAAAAATAGCGCCCTTTGTCCGGGAGGATGAATGACCATGGACATTCGGTTTTGTCCCTAGAGTTTAAAGGTTGAAATAGATCTTGCATAATAAGAAGGAAACCTAGTTAGGTCAAGTAACTGAGGCCTATGAATTCAAGCATATCATACTTAAATTCTAACAGCCCCCCATGAAAAGGCTTGATCTGCAGATCTCTGACTTATGGTTCAGACAGCACTCATGATTATTTTCTTTATGTTTTACTTTTCGATGCTCATGCTCACACACTCTCTCTGCTCTAGGTGGTTATCCCTGGGAGAGAGAGCACGACCTCTTGGACCAGGCTCTCTGGGGATGCCCTACTTCTAGGTGCCTATTGACCTAACTCTCAGTATTTGCGTCACATACGTATCCCTTACAAACTTGCATGTTCATGGAAAAGTGAAACTTGTTTGTCTGTTTAGCAACGGAGCAGTGCCAGGTGTCTACTAAAAGACTGCCTTCAAACAATCAGCTTCATCATAGGTACCGCTGAAAGCTAGAAACCTAACCTTGTATAATGTAGCTTAGCTTGGAAATATGGGCTTATGAGATAGTTTATCTGACACCAATCTCTTAACCATGTTGATTTGTTTGCGTAATTTCACACACAAACTCACCTGTGTAATGATGCCTATGATTGTAATCCCCATCATTACGGCCAGTGGGTGTAGAAATAAGTTTTGAACTGCAGAGGCCCAGTCCGAGTGTCCCTGGAACATTGCCAGAAACCTTTTCCACCAGGTCAGACTGGAACTCACCAGATTATAACTTCTTTAAGATCACCTTGATCATGGTGAAATATCACCTCTAGTTTAGTGTTCTGTTTGTTTAACCATTGTAACAAAGTGTGGTCTTGTGTCAAAACCTGTACCCATTTGTCCCATTGCGTGTTATCTCTCAGGATGGGCACTTCCTGTGGAGCTTTGAACTTTAGAGTTCTCTTAACAATTTGAGGAATAACATAGTCATCTCCGCTCACACAATAAGTTCCCCTTGGGAGATCAAACTTGTCGGAACAATTATGAAAATTATGAAAATGTACAATGAATGTGTCATTAGACCTCATGTTTAAATAACAAACTTTTCTGTAAGGCTTGGTGGTGTATTCTCCACAGTCAACATGCAACGCATGAGCTGACGTGGAGGAGGTACACACACTAGCACAAGGAAACAGGCTATCCCTAGTATAGTGGAGGGGAGGACTGACTCCAATAGGAGATTGTGGCGCACAGAGCCGGTGCAGATCCGACAGCCACAAACAATACTTTCGCTATAACGTCTCAGCGCAAAGTAGCGCTGAGCGCATAAACCAGAACTGAGGAGATCAGGACAGGTGGACAGAATGAACGCTTGCTGGCTAGCCGCTACTTAGTGACAGCAAGCGTCCAAAACAAGACAGACTGGAATGAGGCAGCCAATGCGTTTGCAGCGATGGCGTGCCTCACAAAGACAGGACAGGATAGTCAGGAAATAGCAGGATCAAGATAGATGAACGTAACACAGACAAAAATACAATAAGTATGTTTTCCTAGCGTATTACAATTACAGCTATCAATGAAACTATTTGTAACGTCTGACTAACATATGTATATATCGGCAATGAACCGATATATGACATAAGCAGGAACACTGACTTAGGACTGGAACGATACAGGGAACAGGACTCAGAAGGAGTCGCTATCTCTTCGCAGAGATGAACGCAATCCACAAACGGTAACAGGACAGGATTCAGAAGGATTCGTTATCTCCTCGCAGAGATGAACGCAATCCACAAACAGGACCAGGAACAGGATAACTAGCTCAGCACGGGTGATCACGATACGCGCAACCACCAAAACGTGCTGGAACTGACTAACTGAACACAGGATATAAACAGTTCGTGTACGTATATATCAGCGTCACTGATGTATCAACGTAACACGAATACAAGGAAAATAATAAACGTGCTGGTATGCATATATATGGGCAATGAACCAATATATGATGCAAAGACCAGCAAAGTATCTTTAGAACAAGAAACACGATCGGGGGCTGAAGCAACAGCAAGACAGGCTTAAACTGAAGCTATGAAAACCCGAGGAGTGCTGCAGGAAGCAGATCTTTATACTGAGGTCATCCAATGGGAGCAGACATGCAGATTCCCACACAGGTGAATGATAATCAGTCACAAGCTGACAGCAGGGAAAGGCAGACAAAGCTATGCAGCTTGCATGGAAAGAGATCAGAACTGCCTGAGCTGCAGCACTACTACTTCCAGCAATACCTGCTGCAGCAGCGATCATGACATTTTCCTTCAGCCACCGGAGATATTGGTTTAGCTTTAGAATGGATCTTTTGAATGGCAGCTGGGCATTCTGGGCTATTGAGCCAACATGCTTCCTCACTAAATCTGACTTGCCCCGGCAAACACAGGTTCTTATCTGAGAATTGCCAGCATTACGACAAGTCTACTTGTTTCACCTCTCCGTCTAGCACCAAAAAATGTTGACCTCTCAGATCATGGTGTAAGACGTGTGGAGGAACCAGGTGTCCCCCGTGATACTACTGGAAAAACTACCTAGGTTTTTCCATCAGTAGGAACTAAGGAAGTAGCGATGCATAAAGAATTGTCACACCCATTTCACCTGTTTACCCAGACATCTCGGTGCATCCATGCAAAAGATCCTTCCCCAGGAAAATTGATAAAGGGCCACTTTTTACAACTTGATGTGTATCACATGACGGTAGGTTGGGTTCCTGGGTAGTCATTGGCAGGGTGGCTACCTGAGTCATCGGAACCCCCACTTTTACCATCACGGTTTTCCTTCTTATTATGCAAGATCTATTCGGACCTTTAAACTCTAGGGACTGTGGGATGCAAAAACCGTATGTCAATGGTCCTTCATCCTCCCGGACTAAGGGCACTATTTTTAAACTCCCTCGTTTTAGTCCCATCACCCTTCCATCATAGAGAGTCCCAGGGGTGCTACCTGATGTATCCCAGGATTCTACCTCTCTACTCCAAAAAGTCCCGATCCATTAAACTCACGTCCCATGCTAACCCTTGTGGCCCTCCCCAGAAGAATACGGTTGGTACTCTTTCTTCTGGGAAATTGATTAGCATCTCAATGACAAAAGATGTTCCCAACTGTCCTGATTGGACTTTTGCCCCCCTTATGTCCTGAGGAAAAATGCATACTTTAGGTCGGGAAGAATGTACTCTCTGCATTCTTTCAATTAAGAGTACTTTCTCACTTACCCATCTAGAATGAGGATAAGTGGCTAAATATAGATTGTGTTGGATTGCCTCGTATGGTGAACCATGTAGTGGGGCTGGTGTTACCTGTGTTGACTCTACCTTCCTCAGGATCGCTCTCCCCACCCTCTTGGTTACCTGAAAATGTGGAAGGATCCCGATTCTTACGACTTACGACTTGTTCCAAGAACTGAAGCCCTTCTGCTTTCCAGCCTTTGTGCATATATACAGTGGAGGAAATAATTATTTGACCCCTCACTGATTTTTAAGTTTGTCCAATGACAAAGAAATGAAAAGTCTCAGAACAGTATCATTTCATTGGTAGGTTTATTTTAACAGTGGCAGATAGCACATCAAAAGGAAAATCGAATTAATAACCTTAAATAAAAGATAACAACTGATTTGCATTTCATTGAGTGAAATAAGTTTTTGAACCCCTACCAACCATTAAGAATTCTGGCTCCCACAGAGTGGTTAGACACTTCTACTCAATTAGTCACCCTCATTAAGGACACCTGTCTTAACTAGTCACCTGTATAAAAGACACCTGTCCACAGAATCAATCAATCAAGCAGACTCCAAACTTTCCAACATGGGAAAGACCAAAGAGCTGTCCAAGGATGTCAGAGACCAAATTGTAGACCTGCACAAGGCTGGAATGGGCTACAAAACCATTAGCAAGAAGCTGGGAGAGAAGGTGACAACTGTTGGTGCGATTGTTCGAAAATGGAAGGAGCACAAAATGTCCATCAATCGACCTCGCTCTGGGGCTCCACGCAAGATCTCACCTCGTGGAGTGTCAATGGTTCTGAGAAAGGTGAAAAAGCATCCTAGAACTACACGGGAGGAGTTAGTGAATGACCTCAAATTAGCAGGGACCACAGTCACCAAGAAAACCATTGGAAACACATTACACTGCAATGGATTAAAATCCTGCAGGGCTCGCAAGGTCCCCCTGCTCAAGAAGGCACATGTGCAGGCCCGTCTGAAGTTTGCCAATGAACACCTGAATGATTCTGTGAGTGACTGGGAGAAGGTGCTGTGGTCTGATGAGACCAAAATAGAGCTCTTTGGCACTAACTCAACTCGCTGTGTTTGGAGGAAGAAAAATGCTGCCTATGACCCCCAAAACACCGTCCCCACTGTCAAGCATGGGGGTGGAAACATTTTGCTTTGGGGATGTTTTTCTGCTAAGGGCACAGGACAACTTAATCGCATTAACGGGAAAATGGACGGAGCCATGTATCGTGAAATCCTGAATGACAACCTCCTTCTCTCTGCCAGGAAACTGAAAATGGGTCGTGGATGGGTGTTCCAGCACGACAATGACCCAAAACATACAGCAAAGGCAACAAAGGAGTGGCTCAAGAAGAAGCACATTAAGGTCATGGAGTGGCCTAGTCAGTCTCCGGACCTTAATCCAATAGAAAACCTGGGGAGGGAGCTCAAGCTCAGAGTTGCACAGAGACATCCTCGAAACCTTAGGGATTTAGAGATGATCTGCAAAGAGTGGACCAACATTCCTCCTAAAATGTGTGCAAACTTGGTCATCAATTACAAGAAACGTTTGACCTCTGTGCTTGCAAACAAGGGTTTTTCCACTAAGTATTAAGTCTTTTATTGTTAGAGGGTTCAAAAACTTATTTCACTCAATGAAATGCAAATCAGTTGCTATCTTTTATTTAAGGTTATTTTTTCGATTTTCCTTTTGATGTGCTATCTGCCACTGTTAAAATAAACCTACCATTGAAATGATACTGTTCTGAGACTTTTCATTTCTTTGTCATTGGACAAACTTACAAAATCAGTGAGGGGTCAAATAATTATTTCCTCCACTGTAGATGTTTCAGGGACACCCTCTGTTGGCCACTCCAGGCTGTGGTATGGTTCCCCGCTTCTCTCCTTGAGGAGAAAGGACGTTTACATTTACTGCCCGTTCCTCTTCAGTCTAGAAGAACCTTACTCCGGAGCACCAAGACAAGGTAATCCTGAACAACACACTCCACCTTTTGCATGTACCCATTGTACTGCAATGTACCTTTTAACGAGACTTTAGATCAGTGCGCTGGCTCCAGGAGTGTGACATTCAAGAGCAGATTTAAGCTGACTTGACCCTCCATACCTTTCACCAACATTGTGCCATGAAATTTGTTTCCACCTGGCACTAGTGATCTTTTCCTCCTTCCCTGGTCAGTCCATTCGGGCCAATCAGAGGGATGTGAAAAAAAGATCAGTACCTTTTTCTCCAAACATTAACATACTTGGGGCTTGTGTTCTCATTAACCCCTTATTGTTCATGAGAATGTCCTCTCCTCGGTCTTCTAGGACGAAATGGCAACCTAGGATCACCATCAGCACGGTACTCTTCGTTATGAGAGCACCTCCTTGGGAAAGAAAAACATTAGCAATTTGCATTATGCTTTGCTCAGTCAGTTTTTTTAGTCTCTTTCTGATCTCGGAAATCTTGCTGTTCTCCAAACCAGGATTGGCCTTTGGAAACTTTTGCTTATCCGACTGACATCTCCATCTCTGTTACCAGCACCTCAGCTTTCTCGATTCCATGTTGCCAAACTCCTGAAATCGAAATACAAACAAATCAATTCTTATTAATGATTTGGGTTTCGCTCTGTGAATGGTCCAGGCTTTATCTTATAATCTATAATACGCTGCACTTAGCGTATAGTCAGCATACAAATAATGTAAGTTACAAGGAGGAAAATAGAAATTCAGCAGTCAGAGGTGAGAAGTCAGAAGGGCACCCTGGAGCCCCTGTTGGCTGTTTTTATACTAGCATCTAAAGATTTAAATGTGACATCATCCAGCAGGGATGGCACAGGCCCCTTTGCATGCAATTGGCTGATAATAGCATGCAATAGAGGACACCGTCCGCGCCTGCTCATATGGGACAAGCCAAATATGACGTTTCCTCTCCTATTACCCTGTAAATGAGATATGTCCCTAAGACTATTGTTTAATGTACTTGTTAGCATGTTTTCATAACATTGGCTCATGTTTATCCTGCTGCAGCCTGGAGGTCTGTACATCTCGGCCTAATAAGCCCTCCAGCCTTGTGTGAGACACAGGACAATGTTCTACTGCTTCTAGAAATACCTTTATGTCACTTAAAGAGACACTATGCAGAGCAAGTCCTTTTACTAAACCTAGTTAGGTCAAGTAACTGAGGCCTATGAATTCAAGCATATCATACTTAAATTCTAACAGTTTCCTTTCAAACAATACCAGTTGCTTGGCAGTCCTGCTGATCTCTGGCTGCAATAGGGGCGGAATCACAAACGTGCAACAAACATGCAGCTAATCCAGTTTGACTTCAGTCAGAGCACGTGATCTGCATGCTTGTTGAGGGAATTTGGCTAAAAGTATTAGAGACACAGGATCAGCAGGAGATTCAGGCAACTGGTATTATTTTAAAAGGAAAAATCCATATCCTTCTCAGTTTAGGTTCCCTTTAAATTTTGCAAAATGCAACGTGGTGCCTCTGTTGGCAAGACTCCTTTTTCCATTGCAACTGAGACATGCCTGATTGAGATTTGGGAAATGTGGAGGCTAAAGAAAATCATAATTTCAAGCCATCCTCTTCCATTGCAATATGGTCCAGTTATGACACTTGCGTGACCACCGTAGGCACTCTTGTGGGTGGACAGGGGTCAGAATGGGAACTTCCTCATACTCAACAGATTGTGATTCACTCTGTATTCTGAAAAGGGCAAACTGGGCCATTGTCAAAAGCCCCAGAGCTTGTAGGGCTTCCTATGTTTCCCTCGTTTCAGTGGCAATATTATACAATTCAGGAGAGAAGAGGAAAAGAAAATGCAGGCACTACAGTAACTTGCTATTTTATCAGAACTCCCTTATCATCCTAAGGGCAGACCGCTTTGGAATGCTAGTGAATTAGGACCAGGTATTGTACCATCAGTCTTGATGTTTAAACACGCTCTGGGAAAAAGCGGCTTAGCATATGCACTCTATGGAGAAAGACAGGTCCACGCTGCACCCCTTCCTCCACTTTAATGGCTAGCTGCTCCCAGGTCAAAACTTATGTTTGAATGTCAGGTTTTTTTTAAACAGAGGGTAGGGTTGTGCAAAGTCCACACTGCACCCCATCTTCCATTTTAATGGCTAGTTGCTAGGGTCCTTTCCCACAGGATGACCTCATCGCAGTGGTAGGGTCTAGTATAAAATCCTTTGCATCCACATTATGTTGGAAGCAAACATCCTCCATTAGGTGTTTAGCACCTGTGTCAGCTGTAACGAGCGCAGTTGTTTCTTTAAGAGGCCCTGCAGCTCTATGCAGATAGTGTCAGTCAGGTGCAGCTTGGTTTAGATATGTGCTGCCATTCCTCTCTATTGTGTACAAAACTGTAAGTTGTATCTTTCTATTGTGTAAAGAACCTGGAAGGGCGTGCGTGGTTCACGCTGCACCCCTTCCTCCATTTTAATGGCTAGCTGCTCCCAGGTCAACACTTATGTTTGCATGTTAGTTTTCTGGGTCATTTTAACCATTTAAGGACCAGCAGTCTCTGGGCACTTAAAGACCAGAGACCGCTCGTCCAATCCCGACGAAATCCTGACGAATCGCCGCACATACCCGCCGCAACCGCCGTCATCGCCGCTCGCCGAGACCCCCAGGACATAGACTCTGCCGTCTCTATGACGGCCGAGTCATGTGAGCCGGTCAGGAGCCGCTTTCATTGGCTCCTGACCCTGTTTTTTCAATGTAAGCCAATGGGAACGGCTTACATTGAAAGACAGGGCCAGGAGCCAATGAAATCGGCTCCTGACCCGCTCACATGAATCTGCCGTCATAGAGACAGGCAGAGCCTGTGAGATGCGGCGAGAATCGTCGGGTTTGAGCGGCGCGATCGGCGTGAAGCAGCGGAAACGGCGGATGCGCGCTGCGGACAGTGGTTGAGATCTATGCCCTGCCAGCCAGGAGCCCACCAATACAGGGTGTAGATCTCAATCACTGCGGTCCTTAAATGGTTAAACAGAGGATAGGGTTGTGCACAATCTACACTGCACCTCTTCCACCATTTAAACCACTTGCCGACCACACACTCATACCGTGCGGCGGCAAAGTGGTAGCTGGAGGACCAGCGACGCACATCTGCGTCGCCAGGTGCCTCCCTAATCAATCAGGAAAGGCCGTTCGCGCGAGCGGCCGTTTCCTGTTAGATCACGGAGCGGGTCTCCGTGAATAGCCTGCGAGCCGCTGATCGTGGCTCGCAGACTAAATGTAAACGCAGGAAACCTTTGTCTCCTTTGTTTACATTGAACGGCGCTGCTGCACGGCAGCGCCGTAAGGCAGATCGGCGATCCACGGCCAATCAGCGGCCGGGGAACGCCGCCATGTGACAGAGGACATCCTGTCACAGGCTGCACAGGACGGATAGCGTCCTGTGCAGCTCCGATCACCAGGGGTGAGAGGAAGGAGAGGGAGGGGGGGAATTTCGCCGCGGAGGGGGGCTTTGAGGTGCCTCCCCCGCAACATGCCAGCCGGCAGGAGCGATTAGACCCCCCTGCACATCATCCCCATAGGGGGGAAAAAGGGGGCGATCTGATCGCTCTGCATGCAACCTGATCTGTGCCACCCAGCACAGATCATAAAAAACAGCGCTGGTCCTTAAGGGGGGGGGGGTAAAGGCTGGGTCCTCAAGTGGTTAATGGCAAGTTTTCATCGTTATGTTTTAAATAATTTGTCAGCACTCTGCAATTGAAAGAGTACTGTCAAAATGATTTTTCCTAGCTTCTTCTTTGTCGGTGGCTTTAAAGTCATTTTATTGACAATGTGTCAAGGAGTGAAACTGGCTATTTTACAGGAAAATAAGTGATTGTTGCCATGTTACACACCATAAGGCTAATTTACATTGACATGGATAAATGGGGAGGCCATTAGGGCCGATATAAATTTGCCGCTAGGGCCCTACTTGAATTTCCTACTGATGATTTCCATACACAGATGAAGAAGACTTAAGTATGCAGATCATCCACCCACACACCTACTCTGAAAGAACGGTTCTATAAAATTGAATTTATCTTATCTACAGTAAATCGAGATATTAGATACATAAAATACATCTATTTATCTAAACATGGGTATTATGGTCTGAATTCAAAGAATCGGAAATCGTTATATGACTTATCCGCTGAATCTAAAGAATACCATGTTGCAGTTCTGTGTGTATCTTGTAAACTTGAGAGTGGTTAGTTTTTATTCGTTTTTTTTTTCCTACGTCTTCCTTTTATTACTTCACTTTCTCCCTACCCCCGGGTGAGATGGATAAATGCTGTAGTTAAATAGGCTTAAGTGACACAAAAGATGAACTTTTATACATGGCATAGATAGCTTATACTGAGCTAATAGTGGCCTGCATGATTTCAGACCGTATATGATGAATATATAAGAGCATTGTACACAAGGCCATTGGATTTCTTTTTAAATTACTGTATTTATGTTATTGTGATGTTTTCTTAAAACATGTTTAAAATAGATTTTTTGACTTATTCTTAATAATGTTATATGTTAACGACATACACATGTACTGTAATTACTTCTGCCTGGAAATACGGTTTTAAACTTTTTTTCAATACATACGTTTTGTGAGTAAACAAACAAAAAAAACGTATGTAGATCAGAAGACAGAAGTACAGTAAGTATAGTTAAGAAGTATAGTAAAGAAGATTATAGAAATATATAAAAAAATACAGATTAGTTCAGATAAAAACTATTTTTTTGTTTGTTTTTATTTTTTTAAATAGATTTTACTAAAGTATTTAAAAGCTTCTGTGTTTATTTCAATATAAATATTTTTCACACTGTGGAAGTTACTTTTTAACCCTGTATGGTAACATAAATGGCCCTTTTTTCTTATTTACTTGGAAGGGGCAAATATCTGGGGGCCCCCTACTTAAAAGATACTTCCTTACCTCCAGATTCCGTATTACATATTTTTGGCACAATAAGACAATCCAGACCATAAGACCCACCTAGGTTTAGAGGACAGAAACTCCCTTAAGATGCTTAAAAAAACAAGATCACATTGTTATTAGAGCAAGTGACAAAGGAGGAAATGTAGTGATTCTGTCCTCTAATTACTACAAACAGGAACATTTGAGACTGCTCAGCAGTGATGCTGACACTTAGTTGAGACTAAGGGACAACCCATTTTTTGGCTATTAAGACCAAGGTGAACTAGGGGAAAGAACTCATGAAGGGGGAGTGCTCATGAAGAATGAGGCAAAGTTTTGTAGTGTAAAATAATATTTTATATTATTCCAAACAAGGATATGCAGAATCCCCCGGGCCACCCCATCGTGCCTGGGATTGATGGACCATTAGAAAGACTAGGAAAATACCTGGATGGTAAGTTGAAGCCAATGGTGGAGACCTTGCCCTCCTTTGTGAGAGACACTGGCAATGTGTTGATGGTCCTTGGTGGGCTGCCTATTAGTGAGGATGAATTAATTGTGAGTATTGATGTAGAGGGCTTATATACCTCAATAACCCATGAAGTTGGGTTGGGAGTTACAGCTTTTTTTTTCTGAGGGAGCATTACCCTGAGTCACCACTCCACAATGAGTTCATAGTTGAGGTCTTACAATTGGTATTGAAAATTAACTGTTTTGATTTTGATGGATGGTTCTATCGCCAGACCAGGGGCACGTCGATGGGGGCCTCTTCTGCCCCAGCATACACCTGCCTCCACTTGGGATTGTGAGAGAGGCCGGACTTATATCCTGAAGGGCCTCTGCCAGAGGCACATGGTGCTGTGGCTGAGGTTCATAGACAACATGCTCTTGGTCTGGGAGGGAACAAAGGAACAGTTGGAGGAATTCACAGAAGAACTGAGAACTAATGAGAGAAATGTAATATTTACATATCATGCACAGAATGCAAGAAAAACATATTAAACCATGCATTTATGTGAGTTTTCTTTAAAAAAAAAATTAAGAGCATTTTTACAATAACAGATTTGAATCAGACCATAGAGAAAACACAATAAACCAGAATATTTGGGCAAAAAAGATTATCACTGCAGTTACTCACATGCTTGCCTCCTTCCTTTTTTCTCTGTGGAACCACTGTTCCCAGCAACTTTTCACCACAGACACCTGCAGCACATCTTCTTCACTTTCATCCCCTCTTCAGACTTCACTTCAGCAGCAGCACTCGCTCTCCTCCTCCCGTCTCACCAGCGTGGGTGAACCTGTTCCTCTGCTGTCTCGGAGGCTGGCTCTCCCCTGTCCTAGTCACGGCTGGATGATCACAAGCTTTCCTCTGCCCTGCGCTTCAAGCTGTACACTTGGAATGTGTGTCAGCTCCCCATCAAGATCTCCAGCCTCGTGCATCTCTCCCTCCAGAACTTCCCGCCATGCCACACTCAAAAGAGACGTCAGGTCAGCGTACACACGCTTGACGCTGACGTGTGATAGATTACTGTGTGAGCCTGTGGGGAGGGAGGAGGAGTCGCCGAACAGCACTCGTAGCTGTTCTAATTAAATGTACTTTGGCGGCTGCAGGAGTTGGGACTCCTTTGCCGGCTGCCGGTAATTAAAAGGGTGCTATAACCTCCCCAAGCACCCCCCTGGCCATGGCTATACCCAGTGTGCACGCACCTGTCGCTCTGCTGCTCCATGAGAAGAAACTGTCATGGAGAAATCCGAGGTTCCTGCTGAGGGTGCGGGCCCTCTTCAGGTGCGGGGCCTGGGGCGATTGCCCCACTTGCCCCCCAAAAGGCCGGCTCTGCTAATCACAATGACCCACTCACTGAATGGGTACCAGAGAAGAATAAATACAAACACTGAAGGTGCAGATCAGTGGTCCTCAAACTAAGGCCCGCGGGCCTCTGAGGCATTTTCACCGGCCCCCTACTCTCAAAATGTATTACTTATAGATGCAGTCCACTGCATCTTTAAATATTGTCAGCCTGCATATAGAATAGCAGTGCTGGCACCTTCTATACACACAGTAAATGCAGATTGTATGCCCTGCAACACAGCAAGTGCAGATAGTATGCCCTGCAACACAGCAAGTGCAGATAGTATGCCCTGCAACACAGCAAGTGCAGATAGCATGCCCTAGTGATGAGCGAAAATGCCAATATTGTTTTTGTGAAAATGTTAAAATTTGATTTTTTTTGTGAAAATTCCAGCGAAATATTGTATTGTTATTTTTTGCGCTTTTTGTAAATTTTTGCAGCAAAAATTTTCAAAATTCAAAAAATTTTGCAGTAAAAATTGTTGAGGTAAAAATATTTTTTTTCTGCGTTGAAGTATAAATAGTTTTGTTTTTTTTCAGTAAAAATATTGAATTTCGGCGATTTTGCTACAGGCCTGTTGTACGTGAATATTTCTTGAAATTAAAAATGGCATGTTCGATGCGGAAATTACAGTTAACAGGTGTTAGTTTATACTTCCTAGGCTCAATGTAATGTTTTACTACATCATGTCATGTATACTCCGGCCCCCCAGCAGTATGAAGTATGTTGACTTAGCCCTTGACCGAAAAAGTTTGGGGACCCCTGGTCCAGATGGACGAGCCCTATAGGTACTGTATAAAAGAACAGTATCTTTTTTGTAAAAGGTAAATGCTTCTTAAAATAGAGGGCCTAAATGTCTACAAGTGCCTCTAAATGCAAATAAATATACAAATGTTGTGCTAGTTTACACTAATATTGAAAATATAGCCTAGGGTGTCGGAGAGGCGCTCTGTAAAACAACTACATGGGTGCTCTAAGTCCTAAGTGCACTGTATATATGTGTATAGCACCCATGTAGTTATTTTACAGAGCGCCTCTCTGCCCTCTCATGTTTTTGCTGGTAGCTTTTTTTTATAGCTGAGCCTGGGACGTTACAGCAATACACTGCGATCCCACTTACTGCTCCATGTTCACTGAATATATTGCAGCTTTAAACCTGGGCTAGCTACACCTCACTCCAGTTGACAAGTTAGAGTGAAGGGGGATCAACGACGACACCCTGGGCTATATTTGCAATATCAGTGTAAACTAGCACAACATTTGTATATTCATTTGCATTTAGAGGCACCTATAGACGTTTAGGCCCTCTATTTTAAGAAGAATTTACCTTTTACAATAAAGTTACTGTTCTTTACAGTACCTATAGGGCTGGTTCACCTGGACCTTCAGTGTTTGTATCTAATCACACATTGTAATTTGATCTGTGTCACATGATTGCCATGGCAGAGATGGCAGATAAGCTCATTTGAAAGCACAGGATGATAACAATATGCCTGCTTCCATGAATCAAGAAGTAAAAACAGCGCAGATTTATTTTAGGATTTGTATCAGCTGTAACAAAGACATTTTTTTTGTTTAAAGGTGGTTATGCTGTTGTGTATCTTTTAGAGCTGAGAGGACGTTCTGAGTTCAGGTCCGCTTTAATGTGACAACACTCAGGATTGTTAACTTTTCATCTATGACTCAGTTTTGAATCAGTATGATACCATTTATTGGCTTACTTAGGCCTGGTGTACACCAAAACCCGCTAGCAGATCCGCAAAATGCTAGCAGATTTTTAAACGCTTTTTTAATTTTTTTTTAGGCATTTTGCTAGCGTTATGCTGCTGTGGATTTCAGTGTAGCATATTTCATACTGTTACTGAACAGCTCCTGTAACAAAACCGCCTGGCAAACCGCTCTGATCTGCTGTTTTTCAGAGCGGTTTGCGTTTTTCCTATACTTAACATTGAGGCAGAAACGCCTCCGCAATCCAAAAAATGCCTCACCCTGGAAGGATTCGTTTCTGCAA
This sequence comes from Hyperolius riggenbachi, assembly GCF_040937935.1. Classification (NCBI taxonomy): domain Eukaryota; kingdom Metazoa; phylum Chordata; class Amphibia; order Anura; family Hyperoliidae; genus Hyperolius; species Hyperolius riggenbachi. The sequence continues at coordinate 136,533,852 of NC_090657.1, forward strand.
AACGCCTCCCGCTGTGGTGTGCACACCCCCATTGAAATACATTGCCCTAGCGTATCCGCAGCCACAAGCGGCTGCAAAAACGCTCACAAAGCTGCTCGGTGTGCCCCAGCCCTTGGAGATAAATAAAAAGAAAGCTTTCAGCTAATAATAAGCTTTCATCGGACTTGGTTCCTACATATACTGACAACACTCTACTGCTTCATTGATGACTCAGTAAAATGGAACTATTACCCCAGGACTACAGTTATAAGCTGATACTAAGTAGGTAGAAAAAACCAAAGTTTTGCAAAAGTAATATCTTTTAAGCTGATACTACTAAGTTGATACAAAGAATGTGCCTGAAAAACCAGGAAACAATGTGCCTGAAAAACCAGGAAAAGCCAGGAAACACCGTATTTTTCGGACTATAAGACGCTCCGGACCATAAGACGCACTTAGGTTTAGAGGACAAAAACCAGGGAAAAAATATATATTTACTAAACCTGGTGCGTCTATGGTGCATTGGCATCTTCAGTATCTTCTCCTCCCAAATATTATGTCCCTGTGTCCCCTTGTCCCTTTTGTGTCCTTATATGTGCCCCTCTTTGTCTTCTATCCTCCTCTGTCTTGAGTCCTGTGTGTCCCCTTGTCCTCTGTGTTCCCTATCCTGAGTGTCCCCTGGCCTGAGTCTTGTGTGCAGTGATGTGTCTGGGTAATATGGTACCTATGGCAAACACTGAAATGGTGCCTGCCCCTACCTCACCAGTCAGAGCTCCCTTCCCCTTTAAAAACAGCACCTATCCCCACAGCAAGACACCCCTGTCCCTCTACCCCCTAGCTCATGACACCCTGCCCCCTAAAGCAAATAACACCCCTGCCTAGACTGTCCCTCGTCCACTCACCATATGATATGCCCCCCCCAGCACATGACACCTTGCCAGCCAGCAGCACACCCCTTCCCTGTCCCCCCAGCAAGTTATCATCCTTGGGAAAAGCATGTGGCACCCATGGCCCCGGGTAATGTGCAGCTCAGGAGTAAGGGACACTTTGTACCTGGGCAGAGAGGGAAGCCATCCTGATTACTCAGCTGCAACGATGAAAGCCTGCACCATCACAGCCCGCACCGAGAAGGGGAGACAGTGGCAGAGCATCCCAGCTGACCGAGGAGGAAGGAGAGATGATCCAGGTCTGACCGCTGCAGCGATCGCAGCCCGCACCATCACAGCCCGCACAGAGAAGGTGAAAGAGCGTCAGAGCTTCCCAGCTGACCGAGGAGTAGGGAAAAGTCATCCGGATCCGACAGCTGCAGCGATCGCAGCCCGCACCATCACAGCCCGCGCAGAGAGAGGGGAGAGAGCGGCAGAGCATCCCAGCTGACGTGCAGACCAGCGGCTTACAGCATAACGGGGCCACAGTGGCGAAATGAGTAGCGGTAACCGTCCACAGAAAAGCCGCTGGCTGGTCCGTGCACGCTGCTGAAGCCTATCTCTCATCACTTCCGCATTAGTGACATAAGCGGAAGTGTTGAGACATAAGCTTCAGCAGCGTGCACGGACCAGCCAGCGGCTTTTCTGTGGACGGTTACCGCTACTCATTTCGCCACTGTGGCCCCGTTATGCTGTAAGCCGCCGGTCTGCACGTCAGCTGGGATGCTCTGCCGCTCTCTGCCCTTCTCGGTGCGGGCTGTGATCGGCGCATACTGCGATCGCTTCTCACTCCGCCCAGGTACAACCTGTCCTCACTTTAGTAACATATTACCCCGGGGGCCCCTAGAGACACATGGACATAGCAGAGGACACGGGGCAGCGCACGGGGTACAACAAAGCAGATGGGGGACTCAGAACAGGGGACAGGCACTTGGCCAAAATTTCTGCATCCGGACCATAAGACGCAGTGACTTTTTTCCCCCATTTTGGGGGGAGAAAAAGTGCGTCTTATGGTCCGAAAAATACGGCAATTCTCATGTGCTTTTTCCACACATGAGAATTGTATGCCTATCCTGTGAAGAAAAGCATGTGTAAAGCTTTGTCTTCCACAAAGCATTGATGTGGTGCATACAAAGGTACATGAACAAAGACAAACAGTTTCATGTGGAAATGGTTTACTCCGGGCAATTTATACAGCCATTCAGGTCTCATTTACTGTAAACATTAAAAGAAGTGACAGAAAGAACTGCATGATAATGGACAGAGTATTCAGAAAAATAGCACTTTTTAAAGGGAAGAGGATATAATGATCTATCTCATTTTCAAATGAAAAAAAGTTTTTTTTCCCCTTTACTGATTTCTCCGGAATATTTTTGCATAAACTGGAATGGAATACATTTTGTGATGAAGGCCCTATGCAGAAGTATTTGCCTCAGCCATTCCATGCTGCAACCCTGTAAGAATGGATCTAAACTATACTACTCATTTCATCTGTTTTCAAGACAGCAAAATAATAATATACGTATATAACCAACAGGTTTATGATGCCACCATTCATTAACAGATTATGTAATAATTGTTAATCCAGATTTAAACCACTCCAATCCATTGTTAAATAATAATCTTGTGCTCAAGATATAAGGGCAGGTCTCACACCTTGTGTTATTGCAGGGCAATGAGACCTGCCCTTATGTCTTGAGCACAAGCCAAATACAAATACCAAACTCACAGAAATATCATCAAATACAAGACCAATGTTGTATACATGATACGCTGCATGAAATGCCCCTCAAGAGGAATCTATATAGGAGAAACAGGACAAAAACTGCGCACAAGAATGAACCATCACCGCTTTAAAATCAATGAAGGTAAAATGGACACAGCATGCAAGATCTAAAAGTACTTGTTCTTAAAGAGACACTTAAGCCAGAAAAAAAAATGAGTTTTACTCACCTGGGGCTTCTACCAGCCCCCTGCAGCAGTCCTGTGCCCTCGCAGCCACTCACTAATCCTCTGGTCCCCCGCTGCCAGCTAGTTTTGTTTTTGCCGACAGGCCCGTCAGGACTGGCCACGCGTAGCTTTTTCCGCATTCGCGACTGTATTTAGTGCTATTGTGGGCCGCAACACGTACAAAAATACGCGTTGCCGCATTACGAACGCATAGATATGCGTATTTTTGTGCACGTTGCGGCCTGCAATAGCGCTAATTACAGTCGATTAGTGAGTGGCTGCGTGGGCACAGGACTGCTGCAGGGGGGTGGTAGAAGCCCCAGGTGAGTAAAACTCATTTTTTTTTCTGGCTTAAAGAAAACCTGTACTGAGTAAAATTATTTAAAATAAACACATGAGGTAACTTCAAATGAACATCACATAGTTACCTTGCCATCAGTTCCTCTCAGAAGCTCCCCATTTTCTTCTTACAGTGATCCCTTCCAGTTCTGACAACATTTTGTCAGAACTGAAATATATCAGTTGCTGTCAGTTACAGCTGAGAGGAGAACTGATGTGTCCATGTTTCCCTATGGCTCAAGTGGACGATGGTACAGTTTAACAGTGTGCTGACCAGGAAGCTGTTATGGAGTAATAGCCATTTTCAAAATGGAGGACGGATAATTCCATTGATCACAGTGGACAAACAGGATGCAGGAGAGGAAAAATAGATTGATGGGTACACTGTACAGGAGGCATGTATGACTTGTGTATGTTTATTTTGACTTTTAATGTTCAGTTCAGGTTTTCTTTAAGGTTCACTTTAAGAATAACTTCAAAAATGATCAATCAAGAAAAATTCCTGAGTACAAATTTATGAAAATGTTCAAGACATTAACAGAAGGTTTAAATTGTGGAACAGGATTCATGACTCCTTATGTAACATGATTGATTTGGCTTCATGATCTTCAGAGGCCTGCTGGATTTCATGTTTGGTTGCACTAACTCACTGTCTCCAGCCTGCTGATAACCTGACAAATAACGTATAAACAGTAACCAGCACAACTGTCATCTTCATTTATCTGCATCAGTGTTTTACTTCAGCTAACATCTGGAAATATGCCTGAAGATGGGGACTACATCCCAGAAAGCTTGCATCATTTAAGTCTATTAGTTAGCCATTAAAATGTATTATTTTTTACAAAACGTTGTTTTTTTTCTACCTATATAATTTGTTTGGCTAACACGGTACAGAAACTTTTTTGCTACTAACCTTATGAATTAAAACACATACCAACGCAATTCAATATTCAAAATCACACACAGAAAAATGCATACTAAATGCATATGCAGTGAAAACACAAGTAAAAGCACGTCGGTGGAGGAACCCAAATGTATGCAATGGTAGTAAAATTGGTAACAGAGGTCTCTTACCTCCAGAAGAAGACTCTCATAGGTGGAATAAGGGAGTCTTTATTAAAAAAGCTTATACTGTAGACAACGCGTTTCACGGGACACTGCCCACTTCCTCAGGTCAATAAAACAGATAACCTTATTTCCAGCCGTGCAGAGTGAGGGCGCATAGATCAAAACAAAAACTCTATGCGCCCTCGCTCTGCACGGCTGGAAATAAGGTTATCTGTTTTATTGACCTGAGGACGTGGGCTGTGTCCCGTGAAACCCGTTATCTACAGTATAACCGTTTTTTAATGATGACCCCTTTGTTCCACCTATGAGAGTCTTCTTCTGGAGGTAAGAGACCTCCGTTACCAATTTTACTACCATTGCATACATTTGGGCGCCTCCACAAACGTGCTTTTACTTGTGTATCCAACACCTCTCTGAGGTGCCATCCCTACCACTGGGCGACACGGCCGACCAGGGTACAGGACCATAGGAGGAGAGCGACCACACAGATCCAGAGGGTCCGGGCTACCAAGCAGAAACATTTTTTTCCCGCATGCCAATACGGTGGTTGCAGGACTGCAACCCACCTTTGTGAGTATATATTATTCACAATTCTGTTCCTTCAAACTTTCCTAACGATACTACACCATAAGGGATCCCGGTTTCACCTTTTCCACAGGTCGAGGAAAACTTCCCTTGCTAAAGGGGCACCCCAGACCGACACAGATATAATATGCAGTGAAAAGTGATTTTGTCAAAATCTTTGCGATTTTTCAGATGCCTGATTGTACACCCAGTCAGAAAGATATGGAGAGAAATACAAGTGAAGTTAGAATATTCTGCCTTGACATTTTTGTTCAAGGACAGAAGGAAGGGAGCACCATTTCAATAGGTGGATGCCGTGTGCCTCCTGGGGAGCACAGTCCAAGCAAAATGAAGAAGACCGGCACCGCTGTCTGTATTTAAAGCTCTTTATAAGCCCAAAGTGGCAGCAGTGACAGACTGCTGTTCGGTTACACAACCTTTATCAAACTGCTTCAATAGCCATAAGAACGTGATGCACATACACCTTTAAATAGACCCTCCCATTGTGGGAGGGACCCCAGAGTGGACCTGATTGAGAACTACAGTCTTTATATGTAAAACAGTAATGGGGCATGGATATGTACAAAATAGCCAATAGCAGCATAGTATACCTTTTAAATATGGGGTTCCCTGCCCCATCCACAAACCAAACAGCAGCTCACAAAAGCTTATGGGATATCCTGCAGGCCTGTCTCCCCCTCTTGCACGGATCAAGCCAATGTGTCCCTCGCTCTGACCACTTCCACTTCCGGGTCAACCCAGAAGTATAGGTCACGCTGACATCATCGGAGGAGGCTTACCGTGATGTCCACACACAGCTCTGGTTGTAGTACCAGAAACATCCACAAGATGTCTCCATCGAGTATGGTGCGACGATAAGGTTGCATCATCTTGCAAAAAATGGAGACATATATTCATGAAAGTGACCACTAGACGTCTCTATGTAATAAAAAGTGATCACAAGGTCACATCATGAGAAAAGTTTATTTAAACATGTATATGGTGGCCACTGAATGTCACCATCCTGCAACATGCGACACTGCAGTCGCACCATACATCAAAATAAAATTATGTATACTATAAATAGTCTCATAGTATCAATAAATCCAGAAGGGTACGCCCAACAGGGCGCCCCACCTGAAATAATACTGGCAATGTGTAACCACAGTGATGCGACCTTCCACTCGCACCCCCCACAAAAAAACATGTCTTTCATTGAACAAAAAACAGGAATAGAGACAAACATATGTAGGTCCCCTACCTGGTCCTCCATGAGTATATATTAAAAGCATAATCTAGAAAAAGAGCAATATACATTAGTGAAAACATAGATAACTCCTAGAAGTCATGATGTCATATTATATGCAAAAGCTTAAAGAAAACCTGAACTGAAAATTAAAAGTCAAAATAAGCATACACAAGTCATACTTACCTTCCATGAAGTCTACTCCTTAGTGTCTTTCTCCTGTCCCGCGTCCTGTTTGTCCACTGTGATCAAGGGAATTTTCCGCCCTCCATTTTAAAAATGGCCATTACCCATAACAGCTTTCTGGTCAGCACACAGTTAAACTGTAACATCGCCCACTTGAGCCATAGGGAAACATGGACATTACCTGGTACAGCAGTTTTCCTCTCAGCTATAACTGACAGCAACTGATATTTTATTGACAGCAACTGATATATTTCAGATCTGACAAAATATTGTCAGAACTGGAAGGGATTATTATCAGAAGAAAATGGTGAGCTTCTGAGAGGGACTGATGGCAAGGTAACTATGTAATGTTCATTTGAAGTTACCTCATGTGTTTATTTTAAATATTTTTACTCACTACAGGTTCTCTTTAAGTCGTACTCCCGATTTAGACCCCCCCAGTCCAAAAGTATTTAGCTTTTTAATCCAGAAGGCCTCCCTTTTGAGAAGGGCCCTATCCCTGTTAGAGCCTCTCCAAGTGTCAGGTATTCCATCAATCACCATCACTTTCAATTGTGACACAGAATGTCTGCATTCATGGAAGTGTTCTGCAAGTTTACGATTAAGGTCACGAATATTGGACATATGCGACGAGATGCGCTCTTTGAGTCGCTGTGTGGTCTTGCAAATATAGGCCAGACCACACAGGCATTTTAACATGTACACAACATATTTCGAGTTGAAATTTTTGTTATCACTGCTAACAAATCAATATATGTTGATTTAAAACAGCTTCTAGACTTTACAGAGGCCTAACAGACAAATTTCAGTATTCTTAAGGGCTCTTTCATACGGAAAGCTGAAGGCGTTGAATCCACTGTAGAAAGAGAGGTCCACTACTCAAACCACTAAAACAATTCCAGAAACCAGGGAGTCAACCAGCAGCACTCCAATCCCCAAAGGGTGCAAACTCGCGTGCAAAGAATAAAGGTAGCCGAGTCTCCACCTGGATTTGCAATTTTACCTTCATTTATTGCATGGTATCATAGCCAAAAAACAGCATAACTTTTCGCAATGCAGGCCTTTGTCAAAATTTTGAGAATTCATTGCCTGTCAGCTGTTCTCTAGTACCGATCGAGCAGTAACAAGCCAGGGGTGGACAAGCGGCCTCCTCCCCATGGAGTTGCATCTGAGGGTGGGCACAGCTGTGCGACAACAACTCTGTGTCCTGGTAAAGCTGCCACGTCAAGCACTTGTGGGCGGCAGATGGAATTTTGAACTGGTCCACAAGCCTCCTGTTTGAAAGAGGCCTTACAGTGGATGAAAAGCAAGAACAAAAATGTATTCAGCAATTCATTTTAATCAATGAAATCACCTCGAACCTGTCAGAAATTATCAATTCGACTCGTTTCTCTGATGGAATATGGAATGGTGTGTCTATCAGGCATAAGATCGCACCTATGCTGGATATTATTTAAGGTTCTTTTTAAATAAATCAAGTTGAATAAAAATTCCATTCCCTTTAATTGAAACCACACACAAATGTAGCATTTCAGTCAAAAGGTATTGTACAATTTATGTCTATTCCCATCGATTTTCTCCCCACCTTGAAATAAAATGTACATTATACTGAATACAAAAAGACCACAATTAAATGATTTGTTTTTCAGCAACTCAACTGGAAAACTGAGTGTTTTGATTGCCATGTGTTTAAGCACCACCAACAGATAAATAAAAAAGAGATTTCACTTAACCTTCCTGGCGGTAACCCCGAACGTAGTTCAGGGTAAGCCGCGCAGGAGGATTTCTCAGGCCCTGCTGGGCCGATTTGTATAATTTTTTTTTTGCTACACGCAGCTAGTACTTTGCTAGCTGCGTGTGCACACCGATCGCCGCCGCTCCGTGCCGCTTCGCCGGTACCTGCCGCGCCGCCCACCCCCCCCCAGACCCCTTGCGCAGCCTGGCCTATCAGCGCCAGGCAGCGCTGAGGGGTGGATCGGGACTCCCGATGATGTCATCACGACCGGGAAAAGCCCTCCAGGAAATCCCGTTCTTTGAACAAGATTTAATGATCGCAGATCGCCAGAGGAGATCGGAGCGGGTGGGGGGATGCCGCTGCACAGCGGCTATCATGTAGTGAGCCCTAGGCTCGCTACATGATTTAAAAAAAAAACAACTAAAAAAAAAACTGCTGCGCTGCCCCCTGGCGGTTTTTAATAGACCGCCAGGAGGGTTAAAGTAAACCTGAAGCAAGGAAACTTGCTTCAGGTTATACTTATCCATAAAGGGAAGGCTCTGGATCCAACAGTCTTCCTGGTCTTCTCTCCATAGCCTCCTTCCACTACTGTCATCATTTGAACTTCTGGACAACAAACACTGTGCCTCTGGCGCCCTGTCCCTAAACGGAGACGGAGTATAGTAGCTAGTTAGTCAAGTTACATAGTTATTTGGGTTGAAAAAAGACATACGTCCATCGAGTTCAACCAGAAAACAAAGTACAACACCAGCCTGCTCCCTCACATATCCCTGTTGATCCAGAGGTAGGCGAAAAACCCTTACAAGGCATAGTCCAATTAGCCCCAAAAGGGAAAAAATTCCTTCCCGACTCCAGATGGCAATCAGATAAAATCCCTGGATCAACATCACTGGGCATTACCTAGTAATTGTAGCCATGGATGTCTTTCAACGCAAGGAAAGCATTTAAGACCCCTTTAAATGCATGTATAGAATTTACCATAACTACTTACTGTGGCAATGCATTTTGTGCTCTTACTGTAAAGAACCCTTTCCTAAATAAATAGCTAAAACCTTTTCCTCCATGCGCAGATCATGTCCTCTAGTCCTTTGAGAAGGTCTAGGAACAAAAAGCTCATCCACCAAGCTTTTATATTGCCCTCTGATGTATTTATACATGTTAATTATATCCCCTCTAAGGCGTCTTTTCTCTAGACTAAATAAACCCAGTTTATCTAATGCTGGGAATACACGGTTCGTTTTTGCCTTCGTTTAAACCTTCGTTTCGATTGTGCCTTTTGTCCTTTTCGATCCCGAAATAATCAGTCATACGGTTAATATCACCACCCACGGTTTAGTTTTTTTTTCCGATTCTGATGGTTTCGTTTTTCCAATGATCGAAGGCTGCAAAGAAACGAAACGAAAATCCCTTTTTACAGGGACGGACTAGCATAAACGAATATATAATCGATCTGAACAGCCATCAAGCCTACCAATGGCTCGATTAGATGGATAAAGAGAGATAATATCAAACATGTTCGATCACTAGTCGTTCGTTTTTGGGGTCTATTAATCGAAACTATAATGAGATTATGACTATTTTCACATACGTTTTCAACACTCGATTCGTTTACCGAACGAATCGAAGGTTTAAACGAAGGCAAAAACGAACCGTGTATTCCCAGCATTACCTTTCTTAGTAAGTGAGACCTTCCATCCCTTGTATCAATTATGTTGCTCTTCCCTGCACCTGCTCCAAAACTGCAATATCTTTCCTGTAATGTGGTGCCCAGAACTGAATTCCATATTCCAGATGTGGCCTTACTAGAGAGTTAAACGGGCAATATTATGCTAGCATCTAGAGTTTTTATTTCCCTTTTAATGCATCCCAAAATTGTATTAGCTTTAGCTGCAGCGGCTTGGCATTGAATACGATTTAACTTGTTGTTAATGAGTACTCCTAAGTCCTTCTCCAAGTTTGATGTCCCCAACTGTATCCCATTTATTTTGTATGGTGCTAGACCATTGGTACGACCAAAATGCATGACTTTACATTTTTCAACATTGAATTTCATCTGCCATTTATGTGCCCATATAGCATCCTATCCAGATCCTGTTGCAATATGTCACTATCCTCCTGAGAGTTGATGATTCTGCACAATTTTGTATCATCTGCAAAAATAGCAACATTGCTTTCTACTGCATCTACTAGGTCATTAATAAATAAATTGAAGAGCACTGGACCCAGTACAGACCCCTGTGGGACCCCACTGCTAACAGTCACCCATTTTGAGTGTGATCCATTGACCACAACTCTTTGTTTTCTGTCTATTAGCCAGTTCCCTATCCATGAACACAGACTCTTCCCCAGTCCTTGCATCCTCAACTTTTGCACCAGACTTATGGGAGGGAACAGTGTCGAAGGCATTAGCAAAGTCCAAGTATATCACATCTACAGCATTCCCAATATCCACATTAGCGTCCGTTCACTACCTCATAAAAGCTGAGCATGTTAGTCAAACAGGACCTGTCTTTAGGAAACCCATGCTGATGCTGAGAAATAATATTATTTTCTACTATGAATTCATGTATAGTATCTCTTAGTAACCCCTCAAATAGTTTGCATACAACTGACGTTAAGCTTACTGGTCTATAATTTCCTGGATCTGATTTTTTTGCCCTTCTTAAATAATGGGAACACGTGGGCTGTACACCAATCTACTGGGACTCTGCCAGTTGAAAGAGAATTACAAAAGATAAGATGAAGGGGTTTATCTATAACTGAACTTAATTCCCTTAGAACCCGAGGATGCATGCCATCCGGGCCAGGTGCCTTGTCTATTTTTAATTTATTTAGCATTGCCTTCTCTTCTTCCTGCGTTAAGTATTTAATATTACAATTGGAAGATTGAGACTCTTCTGCATCTGTAATTTGCAACAGTGATGTTTCCCTTGTGAAGACAGAAGCAAAGAAAGCATTTAATAACTCTGCCTTACCTTGGTCATCCACTATTGAGTTCCCACCCTCATCCTTTAGGAGTCCAATACAGTCAACCTTTTTAGAGTTGATGTACTTGTAAAACTTCTTTGGGTTCTTTGCCAGCCTAATTTATTTTTTTACAACTTTTATTGCACTCCTTATAATTGCTTAATGCAACCTCGGTCCCCTCCTGTTTTAGGACCTTATAGGCATTCTTTTTCCACTTAATGTTATCTCTAACCTTTCTATTCATCCATAGAGGCCTTTTTTTATTCCTAGACGTTTTGCTTCTATATGGGAGGGATATATATACTACAATATTGATTGAGAATAAGTTTAAAAGCTTGCCATTTCCTTTCAGTGTCCTTCCCTTGTAGTACATTATCCCAGTTCACCAAACTTAGTGCCTGTCTGAGTTGATTGAACTTTGCTTTTCTAAAATTCATAGTTTTAGTGGTCCCGCTGCCCCGTGGCCTATTAGTCGCCAGATCAATCGTTATCATGTTGTGATCACTATTTCCCAAATGTTCTTGGACCTGCACATTTGATACATTATCTGGTTTATTTGAAATGATCAAATCCAGTAACGCATTCCTCCTAGTTGGTTCCGTTACCATTTGAGTCCTGTAGTGTTGCCAGAAATCTGCTGCATTTACCAGAATGGGTAGTCTCAATACTCCAGTCAATGTCTGGAAAGTTGAAGTCACCCATAACTATGGCCTCCATTTTTACTTGCAGCTTTTTCAATCTGCTGTAGTAATTGCAGTTCTACAGTGTAGAACAGTCAAAACCACTCTGCACTCAGACCCAGTCCGTGTAAGTGGGGGGCAGGCTCTACTCCTGCTTTATATTCAATGATCACTTCCCCTTTGCAAGACACCCAAACAGATGGCATATAGCTAAAGCTCCGGACGTGCACCGGTTCCAATTCCTGTGAACAACAGTCTATAAACGTACATACATGAAGACAGACCGGGCATCAGTCCTTTTAAGCTCTTTAATGTAGCATCTTGCCGAAAAATATATAGCAGTAGTACATTCACATCAAATCAGATTTAGATGGATCAAACCTGCATTGATGAGGGTGTCAGGGGAGTGCGGGATGCGGGTGACCAGGGATGAATACATAGCAAGGAAATGAGCAGCGCTACTTAAAAACAGACTAGTGCCTACCTGCAAAAGAGTGCAAGCCCCACTTGTGGGGTCGAATACACACCGAGCATACACATGACCTGTCTACCACTAGAGGAGGATGTTGGTTTCCATTAACAGCTTGCATGCAACCTATTAAGTACTCGTCCCTCCCACTGCGAAGAAGTCAATCCTCCATGGGAGGGGCCTAACACTAACTAAATCCTAACCTATGTATATGCATAGCCTGGGTGCGGCTAATCAAATAAAATCGAAAATTGAAAATTGCGCAAAAGGTGGATCAGCGCAACACCAGGCCGCCTCCGAATGGCCTCCATCAGAGATGCGCTGAGCCCCCCAGGAACTACAAACGCACCTTGAACCCAAACAGAAGCTCTGCATATACAGTACACCAAAAGCATGGCTGTTAAGTGGGAGCAGCTGACCAAAAACGAATTACATTAGTACATAGCAAGGAAATGAGCAGCGCTACTTAAAAACAGACTAGTGCCTACCTGCAAAAGAGTGCAAGCCCCACTTGTGGGGTCGAATACACACCGAGCATACACATGACCTGTCTACCACTAGAGGAGGATGTTGGTTTCCATTAACAGCTTGCATGCAACCTATTAAGTACTCGTCCCTCCCACTGCGAAGAAGTCAATCCTCCATGGGAGGGGCCTAACACTAACTAAATCCTAACCTATGTATATGCATAGCCTGGGTGCGGCTAATCAAATAAAATCGAAAATTGAAAATTGCGCAAAAGGTGGATCAGCGCAACACCAGGCCGCCTCCGAATGGCCTCCATCAGAGATGCGCTGAGCCCCCCAGGAACTACAAACGCACCTTGAACCCAAACAGAAGCTCTGCATATACAGTACACCAAAAGCATGGCTGTTAAGTGGGAGCAGCTGACCAAAAACGAATTACATTAGTACATAGCAAGGAAATGAGCAGCGCTACTTAAAAACAGACTAGTGCCTACCTGCAAAAGAGTGCAAGCCCCACTTGTGGGGTCGAATACACACCGAGCATACACATGACCTGTCTACCACTAGAGGAGGATGTTGGTTTCCATTAACAGCTTGCATGCAACCTATTAAGTACTCGTCCCTCCCACTGCGAAGAAGTCAATCCTCCATGGGAGGGGCCTAACACTAACTAAATCCTAACCTATGTATATGCATAGCCTGGGTGCGGCTAATCAAATAAAATCGAAAATTGAAAATTGCGCAAAAGGTGGATCAGCGCAACACCAGGCCGCCTCCGAATGGCCTCCATCAGAGATGCGCTGAGCCCCCCAGGAACTACAAACGCACCTTGAACCCAAACAGAAGCTCTGCATATACAGTACACCAAAAGCATGGCTGTTAAGTGGGAGCAGCTGACCAAAAACGAATTACATTAGTACATAGCAAGGAAATGAGCAGCGCTACTTAAAAACAGACTAGTGCCTACCTGCAAAAGAGTGCAAGCCCCACTTGTGGGGTCGAATACACACCGAGCATACACATGACCTGTCTACCACTAGAGGAGGATGTTGGTTTCCATTAACAGCTTGCATGCAACCTATTAAGTACTCGTCCCTCCCACTGCGAAGAAGTCAATCCTCCATGGGAGGGGCCTAACACTAACTAAATCCTAACCTATGTATATGCATAGCCTGGGTGCGGCTAATCAAATAAAATCGAAAATTGAAAATTGCGCAAAAGGTGGATCAGCGCAACACCAGGCCGCCTCCGAATGGCCTCCATCAGAGATGCGCTGAGCCCCCCAGGAACTACAAACGCACCTTGAACCCAAACAGAAGCTCTGCATATACAGTACACCAAAAGCATGGCTGTTAAGTGGGAGCAGCTGACCAAAAACGAATTACATTAGTACATAGCAAGGAAATGAGCAGCGCTACTTAAAAACAGACTAGTGCCTACCTGCAAAAGAGTGCAAGCCCCACTTGTGGGGTCGAATACACACCGAGCATACACATGACCTGTCTACCACTAGAGGAGGATGTTGGTTTCCATTAACAGCTTGCATGCAACCTATTAAGTACTCGTCCCTCCCACTGCGAAGAAGTCAATCCTCCATGGGAGGGGCCTAACACTAACTAAATCCTAACCTATGTATATGCATAGCCTGGGTGCGGCTAATCAAATAAAATCAAAAATTGAAAATTGCGCAAAAGGTGGATCAAAAGGTGGATCAATTAATAGGTTGCATGCAAGCTGTTAATGGAAACCAACATCCTCCTCTAGTGGTAGACAGGTCATGTGTATGCTCGGTGTGTATTCGACCCCACAAGTGGGGCTTGCACTCTTTTGCAGGTAGGCACTAGTCTGTTTTTAAGTAGCGCTGCTCATTTCCTTGCTATGTACTAATGTAATTCGTTTTTGGTCAGCTGCTCCCACTTAACAGCCATGCTTTTGGTGTACTGTATATGCAGAGCTTCTGTTTGGGTTCAAGGTGCGTTTGTAGTTCCTGGGGGGCTCAGCGCATCTCTGATGGAGGCCATTCGGAGGCGGCCTGGTGTTGCGCTGATCCACCTTTTGCGCAATTTTCAATTTTCGATTTTATTTGATTGGCCGCACCCAGGCTATGCATATACATAGGTTAGGATTTAGTTAGTGTTAGGCCCCTCCCATGGAGGATTGACTTCTTCGCAGTGGGAGGGACGAGTACTTAATAGGTTGCATGCAAGCTGTTAATGGAAACCAACATCCTCCTCTAGTGGTAGACAGGTCATGTGTATGCTCGGTGTGTATTCGACCCCACAAGTGGGGCTTGCACTCTTTTGCAGGTAGGCACTAGTCTGTTTTTAAGTAGCGCTGCTCATTTCCTTGCTATGTACTAATGTAATTCGTTTTTGGTCAGCTGCTCCCACTTAACAGCCATGCTTTTGGTGTACTGTATATGCAGAGCTTCTGTTTGGGTTCAAGGTGCGTTTGTAGTTCCTGGGGGGCTCAGCGCATCTCTGATGGAGGCCATTCGGAGGCGGCCTGGTGTTGCGCTGATCCACCTTTTGCGCAATTTTCAATTTTCGATTTTATTTGATTAGCCGCACCCAGGCTATGCATATACATAGGTTAGGATTTAGTTAGTGTTAGGCCCCTCCCATGGAGGATTGACTTCTTCGCAGTGGGAGGGACGAGTACTTAATAGGTTGCATGCAAGCTGTTAATGGAAACCAACATCCTCCTCTAGTGGTAGACAGGTCATGTGTATGCTCCGTGTGTATTCGACCCCACAAGTGGGGCTTGCACTCTTTTGCAGGTAGGCACTAGTCTGTTTTTAAGTAGCGCTGCTCATTTCCTTGCTATGTACTAATGTAATTCGTTTTTGGTCAGCTGCTCCCACTTAACAGCCATGCTTTTGGTGTACTGTATATGCAGAGCTTCTGTTTGGGTTCAAGGTGCGTTTGTAGTTCCTGGGGGGCTCAGCGCATCTCTGATGGAGGCCATTCGGAGGCGGCCTGGTGTTGCGCTGATCCACCTTTTGCGCAATTGACCAGGGATGAATGGACGGCACTACAGCCGTTTCGCACCCAGCTGGCGCTTGCTCACTTGCTTGCGTCCAAGGACTGTATGCATGTTGGATTATTATGGCTCTGTACAAATTAACAAGCTGACACATCATTGCATTCCAGCGGTTCTGGAGGTGTGTTTAGCTTCTAAGGGTACAATGGTTAATTTGCATACATTCAGCAGTGTTGCGCTGGGAGACATCTCAAGCTCACTCCAACCTGAATTATCGCAAATTCTTTCTGTTTTAGGAAAGCAAACTTTTGTTTTTCTTAACATCTTAGTAAGGGGGCTTTTAGGACCATTGTAGTCCCTTACACACTCCAATGAGTTCTGGGTCACCATGAGCTTGCTGGTTAGTCTGTACCTCTCGGATTTACAAGCCCTACTCCATAGAGCCAAATTAATCCATGCCATGCACTGATGAGGATCAAACAATCCGAAACAGTCTGTATGCATGTTGGATTATTATGGCTCTGTACAAATTAACAAGCTGACACATCATTGCATTCCAGCGGTTCTGGAGGTGTGTTTAGCTTCTAAGGGTACAATGGTTAATTTGCATATATTCAGCAGTGATGCCCTGGGAGACATCTCAAGCTCACTCCAACCTGAATTATCGCAAATTCTTTCTGTTTTAGGAAAGCAAACTTTTGTTTTTCTTAACATCTTAGTAAGGGGGCTTTTAGGACCATTGTAGTCCCTTACACACTCCCATGAGTTCTGGGTCACCATGAGCTTGCTGGATAGTCTGTACTTCATGTATGTACGTAATTGCAGTTCTGCAGCACATGAATATGGTGGCCTGTAGCATACCCCAATAAGCAATTGGCAACCTTTATTTCCACCATGAATATTTACCCAAACAGACTCCACATCTTCACAATCTTCCTCCATCTCATTGTTCAGGACAGCTGTAAAAGAGTTCTTAACAGAGACTAACCCCTCCACCTTTTTTCCCTGTTCTATCCTTCCTAAACACATTGTATCCCTCTAAATTCGCTATCCAGTTCTTAGATAGACACTGGGTACACACACACACACACACACACACACACACACACACCTCCTGCGTACCATTCAAAGTTCTCTGCAGTAGATGTACATATAGCATCTTCCTGCTGCGCTCCTGTGTCTCAACACTCCATCATGATTGGACTCCAGACATTAACCACTTTTGTATGTAGTGGTATTCACGCTTGTGGTGATTCTGGCCAATCACGGCTCTTCCAAACTCCTTAATGGGGACTGTTCTGAAAATAGATAACTTCAAATAGCGTAGTAAGTCTGCACCTAATAGCCAAAACAGAAAATGGGGGACCTCCTGATTTAGTCCTGTTTAACAGGGCTGCTCAAGTGGGTCCTAACACATGCCCAGCCTCTTACCATATGTTTTACCGCTTTTATGAGTAGTGGATTAGCGCCCGATTACGTATGTTCACAAGCAGTATCCAACTCCATTCCAAGGTTATAGAAAATATTTATTCTTCCCATAAAAAGAAAAACACTTGTCTATAACTCAAAGCCGACCAGTGGCAGTCACAGCATTTAGCTGCCTCAGCGCACAAAAAAAAATTCAACTGGTTTCCAACTTAGAAAAAGAATGAGTACAAGGGCACTTTAGGTTATTATACAGGGCACCTCCAAGCTTGCTTCTGCCAACCTCACCAGTCTGCGGTGTCCTCTCACCACAAGCGTGAATACCACTACATACAAAAGTGGTTCATATCTGGAGGTGAATCATGATGGATTGTTGCGACATGGAAGCGCAGCAGGATTAGAAAGATTAATTGAGTGGCTTCCCTGTACGTAAGTAAGCACCTAACTATATTTTTCGGCCCGCTTCAGGTGTATTTTAACTCATTAGATCCAAGCACACCACTTAAAGGGGGATTAAACTCTGACATAACATTCAGTATAAGCATATTTTACTACATTTTATTACCAATACAGTTATCATATTAGCTTTTGTGCATGAGTATTATTTATTGTCTGTTTACAAATTAAACGTTCCAAAAGTACAGTTTTTCTGCACTGAAAGCTGCCATTGTAATTTATTTCATAGCTGCTGTATTTATATATTACAATGTATCCAGTGAGAAAGTGTCTTCTCCTTATCTTGTTTTCTTATCAGGTAGTATTATAATCACTTCCTCAAGTTCGGCTATGGAGCTAAGCTTCCCACTGAAGGAGAAAGTGCTGTGTTTAACTGTTTGAATGCTCTTCTGCTACCAGTGTTTTTTTCTGGTAGTACTTTTTGCTGTAAAGAATCTTTTATAGCAAAGAAAAAATGCTGAGTTTCATACCACCATACAATGTAAAATGACTTCTAGAATGAAAAAAAAAAACCCTGTACCGTTTAAATTGTCAGTATCACTTTATAAAACAGAGGGTAATTATGGCCACCACACATTTCTAATTGATACTGGCTGATTTTCTTTCTGATATTCCAAAAATGTAATTAGTTTGACAATGATAACTGTAATGGTTGTGAATAAAAAAATAAGTAATTAAAGTGTTCACGGAGCTGAAAGTGCAAACACTGCAAATAAACCCTCTGTACACTACCATTTATTTAGCTTGCAGCTCTAATTTTGTCTCCCATTTTTTAAATGCATAGAATAGTATATTTGCAGTTTTATACCTTGTAAAGCTGTACTTTTTGATCAAAGCAGGTGTGTGGACAATGGACCAGATTTCTCGAAATTAGTGCAGGAGAAATTGGAGCAAAACAGGTGCAAATGTATAAAAGTTAACTCAGAATGAGAAATCAGAGTCCTGTTGGGTTCCATCCCCAGTTCAGCTACAGTAAACTTGGTTGAGGTGGCTGATAACAACCACCTCTGTCGATAATATACAGTGTGTACATCTGCCCTGATGCCCTCGAAACATTGGCAAGTGGTCCCCCGGTGGTTGGACTAGGACAAGTGCTGTCTGTGGGTATTGTTCTCCTCACAACCCCTGCCCACTCCATTACCCTGCTCATGCGCCACTCCGTTAGCCCTCCTCACCCCCACATAGCGACAGAATGCATCACTAGCCCCCTAAAGCTAGGCTATAACACTTTTGCTGAGAACAAGATGTGTACAAAGATTTGGTTAAATAGTTTCATTATTTACAGTTTATTTAGCTATGTTATTGTTAAACACAAAATACTCTATTGAAGCTTGTTATTTAAATATTGGATTCTATTGTGCTAAATACAACTGTATCATATTTCTTTATGTGCCCTCAACCAGGGGCGCCGCGAGGCATAAAGCGAACCAAGCGGCCGCTTGGGGCCTCAAGATCGTAGGGGCCTCGGCGGCTCAGTGACGTCGGTGTGACGTCACTGTTTTCCCGCAGCCCCGCGGGGCTGGCAGAGCAGAGCAGGGCAGGGCTACGGGAAGATGGCCGCCGCCGAAGCCCTGCTCTGGAGACTATTTATGCCTCCAGTACAGGGCTTCGGGTGGCCATCTTCCCGTAGCTCTGATTCAATCAGCGCATGAGATTGGAGGAGGGAGGAAGCTCCGTGGGAACTGCGCACCTGAGGAGCCGGCCAGGAGAGGAGACGGGGAGAGAAGACTTCTGCCAGTGCCAGGTGAGTAAATTCTTTTCTTTTTGCAGCTCTGAAAATGTGCCCTAATTGCGTTTGATGTCTGCTGAACTGTTCCCTAATTGTGTTTGATTTCTGCTGAACTGTGCCCTAATTGTGTTTGATTTCTGCTGAACTGTTCCCTAATTGTGTTTGATTTCTGCTGAACTGTGCCCTAATTGTGTTTGATTTCTGCTGAACTGTGCCCTAATTGTGTTTGATTTCTGCTGAACTGTGCCCTAATTGCGTTTGATTTCTGCTGAACTGTTCCCTAATTGTGTTTGATTTCTGCTGAAAATGTGCCCTAATTGCGTTTGATATCTGCTGAAAATGTGCCCTAATTGCGTTTGATATCTGCTGAAAATGTGCTCTAATTGCGTTTGATTTCTGCTGAACTGTGCCCTAATTGCGTTTGATTTCTGCTGAAAATGTGCCATAATTGCGTTTTATTTCTGCTGAAAATGTGCCCAAATTGCGTTTGATTTCTGCTGAAATGTGGCCCAAATTGCGTTTGATTTCTGCTGAAATGTGGCCCAAATTCTGTTTGTTTTCTGTTGAAATGTTGCACAAATTGCGTTTGTTTTCTGCTGAAATGTTGCACAAATTGCGTTTTTATTTTCTGGTGTCTGGGGTAACTGTTGCTGCATTTATTATTTAATGGTCATAGTTGGCTATATTTGCTGTGCTATGGTTAAGCTCCGCCCATACAATGTCATGGCCAAATCCATTTTTCGGCACGGCGCGCTGCGCGTGCCTCAATCACCCCCACATCAATTTTCCCCGCTAACAGCCCCGCCTCAATCCGCCCTCCAGCTCCACCCACATGTGATGGCCACGCCCACTTATGCGGGATAGCCACACCCATTTTTCACGTGCCGCAGGATAAGGCCACTTCCTACAGTCCGCTTGGGGCCACAAAAACCTTAGCTGCACCCCTGCCCTCAACTGGTGATTACATAGAAGACAAAGTAAACCACTTTATTGACAAAAACAGATGTTTTTCAACTAATTGCTTTTTTTTGCACATTTTTTTCTTTTTTCTGGCCAACATGTATGTCCTTTCTACTTAAAGGAATACTTAAGGCAAAAAAAAAAAAAATGACATTTACTCACCTGGGGCATCCCTCAGCCCCCCGAAGCTGGATGGTGCCCTCGCAGCCCCGCTCCGATCGTCCTGTCCCCGCCAGCGGCTACTTCCGGTTCGGCGACAGCCGCCGACAGGCTGGGAACGCGGCTGATTTTCCGCGTTCCCAAACGCTGCTATCACCCTCTATGCTGCTATAGCGTCTATATATACGCTATAGCAGCATAGAGGGTGATAGCAGCGGCTGGGAACGCGGAAAATCAGCCGCGTTCCCAGCCTGTCGGCGGCTGTCGCCGAACCGGAAGTAGCCGCCGGCGGGGACAGGACGATCAGAGCGGGGCTGCGAGGGCACCATCCAGCTTCGGGGGGCTGAGGGATGCCCCAGGTGAGTAAATGTCATTTTTTTTTTTTGCCTTAAGTATTCCTTTAATTACATAGTGCTGCTAAAAACGCATGCATTTTTATCGTGTGAATGCTCATGTTGTCCAGAAAACCTTAAGGGCCCTTTCACACTGGTACGGTGTGGTGGGTCATTTTACTGCACCTCACCGCTAGGCTAATAAAAGCCTATGGGTGCTTTCATACAGCATGCGGTGCGGAACGCTAAAAGTCGCCGATCTACCGCAAGTGCATACCGATATCACCGTGCGACAGACTGGAAGTCATGTATGTCTATGGCGATGCAGGGTTTGCCAAAATGCTGGCACTGCAGCACGCATGAGTGGAAGCGTATTTTTACAGTACCCTTCTGCGGACTTCCATATCTCCAAAACAGGAAGTGACAGCAAACAAACATCACTTCCTGTTTGGATCCCGGCCAGTAGCGGACTATCGCATACTAAGGGCTCTTTTCCACTAGCAATTGCTAGCGTTTGCGCTAAACGCTAGCGATTGTGGTTCAGCAAAGTTCTTTTTTTCCCGGTGATTGCGATTGCGATTTTGCTATGCACTGCATGGCATAGCAAAATCGCGGCAATAATTGCTCCGCGGCGCAATTGCGCTTTTGTAAAAATCAAATTGTAGTAGTGGAAATAACCTACTGTGATTCCTATGTTATATAGCAAACCCTAACGATTTTAAAATCGCTAGCGATTTGCGATTTTGCAATTCATAAATCACAAGCGCCTCTAGTGGAAAAGGGCCCTTACGCAGTAATCCTTGAAGGGCCGCACCATAACGAATCTGCCAATACACTGCCTGAAGCCGGCCTAAAGCAAACCTGAACTGAAAATTAAAACTCAAAATAAATATACACAGGTCATACTTACCTCTTGTGTAGTCAACTCCTCAATCTCTTTCTCTTCTCCTGGGCGTTTGTCCACTGTGATTGATGGAATTTTCCATCCTCCATTTTAAAAATGGCAATGACCCTGTAACAGCTTCCGGGTCAACACATTTTTAACCTCCCTGGCAGTGAAATTCTGTTTAGATTTATGAGCTTAAAAGCAGAACATTTTTTTCAATAATTTTAGGCCTCCAATTCTTAAGTCATAACTCACCAAAATATTTCAGAATAAAAGCCTGATAGACATTCAGCATATAAATTAAAGACTGGAACACAAAAATTGTTGAATTACTTAAATGTATGATTAAATGTAAAAAGTTGTGAAACTGTACAAATAAAGCAGGTAGAGAGTAGTAAAAATCCAGGCAGAGGTTGGTGCAGGCGGCAGACAGAGAGTAGTCAAAATCTAGGCAGAGGTCGGTGCAGGCGGCAGGCAGAGAGTAGTCAAAATCCAGGCAGAGGTCGGTGCAGGCAGCAGGCAGAGGGTAGTCAAAATCCAGGCAGACATTGGTGCAGGCGGTAGGCAGAGAGTAGTCAAAATCCAGGCAAAAATTGGTAACAGTAAGGCAGAAGCACTTAGCTCAGAAGCAGTTGGGAACCAAATGGCTATATTGTTACCATCCTGTGCTTTCAAATGAGCTTATCTGCCACCTCTGCCATGGAAGTCAGGTGACACAGGAGAGAAATCAAATTACAACTTGTGATTAGAGACAAATGAGGAGGAATTAGACAGGCTAAACTCTCTCTCACTCTCTAAATATATATATACATATATATATATATATATATATATATATACACATATATATAGATACATATATACATTCAGTGGTTTGCAAAAGTATTCGGCCCCCTTGAAGTTTTCCACTTCAAACATGAATCCATTTTATTGGAATTCCACGTGAAAGACCAATACACGTGAGGAGTGGAACAAAAATCATACATAATTCCAAACATTTAAAAAAAAAAAATAACTGCAAAGTCGGGTGTGCGTAATTATTCAGCCCCCTGAGTCAATACTTTGTAGAACCACCTTTTGCTGCAATTACAGCTGCCAGTCTTTTAGGGTATGTCTCTACCAGCTTTGCACATGTAGAAACTGAAAGCCTTGCCCAGCCCATTCTTCTTTGCAAAACAACTCCAGCTCAGTCAAATTAGGTGGACAGCGTTTGTGAACAGCAGTTTTCAGATCTTGCCACAGATTCTCGATTGGATTTAGATCTGGACTTGAAAGAAATTCTAACACATGGATATGTTTTGTTTTAAACCATTCCGTTGTTGTCCTGGCTTTATGTTTAGGGTCGTTGTCCTGCTGGATGGTGAACCTCCGCCCCAGTCTCAAGTCTTTTGCAGACTCCAAGAGGCTTTCTTCCAAGATTGCCCTGTATTTGGCTCCATCCATCTTCCCATCAACTCTGACCAGCTTCCCTGTCCCTGCTGAAGAGAAGCACCACCAGAGCATAAAGCAGCCACCACCATATTTGACAGTGGGGATGGTGTGTTCAGAGTGATGTGCAGTGTTAGTTTTCCACCACACATAGCGTTTTGCATTTTGGCCAAAAAGTTCCATTTTGGTCTCATCTGACCAGAGCACCTTCTTCCACATGTTTACTGAGTCCCCCACATGGCTTGTGGCAAACTGCAAACTGGACTTCTTATGCTTTTCTGCTAACAATGGCTTTCTTCTTGTCACCCTTCCATAAAGGCCAACTTTGTGCAGTGCACGACTAATAGTTGTCCTATGGACAGATTCCCCCACCTGAGCTGTAGATCTCTACAGCTCGTCCAGAGTCACCATGGGCCTCTTGACTGCATTTCTGATCAGCGCTCTCCTTGTTCGGCCTATGAGTTTAGGTGGACGGCCTTGTCTTGGTAGGTTTACAGTTGTGCTATACTCCTTCCATTTCTGAATGATTGCTTGAACAGTGCTTCGTGGGATGTTCAAGGCTTTGGAAATCTTTTTGTAGCCTAAGCCTGCTTTCAATTTCTCAATAACTTTATCCCTGACCTGTCTGGTGTGTTGTGGTGATCTCCCCTGTGGTGTCCGTTCTGCTTTCAGACACTACTGCAGCCAGGCAATGCTGACTGCTGTTTGCATGGCTTTTCTGGCATTCACAGTGAGTGTTCTGTTCATTTGCAATTCCTCCGCATTCAATTATAGTCTGGCCTGCTATTCTGAATCCAAATGTTGTGCTGTTTGCATAATTATGCATGAGTTTGAGATGCAGTTCTTGCTCTCAGCCTGCAGTCGGCGGGCTGAGTGAATGCAGATTGCTTCTTTGGCTTTTTTCATGTTTGTTTCTGATTGGTGCTTGCATGCATGCAGTGGAGGAAATAATTATTTGACCCCTCACTGATTTTGTAAGTTTGTCCAATGACAAAGAAATGAAAAGTCTCAGAACAGTATCATTTCAATGGTAGGTTTATTTTAACAGTGGCAGATAGCACATCAAAAGGAAAATTGAAAAAAGAACCTTAAATAAAAGATAGCAACTGATTTGCATTTCATTGAGTGAAATAAGTTTTTGAACCCTCTAACAATAAAAGACTTAATACTTAGTGGAAAAACCCTTGTTTGCAAGCACAGAGGTCAAACGTTTCTTGTAATTGATGACCAAGTTTGCACACATTTTAGGAGGAATGTTGGTCCACTCCTCTTTGCAAATCATCTTTAAATCCCTAATGTTTCGAGGCTGTCTCTGTGCAACTCTGAGCTTGAGCTCCCTCCATAGGTTTTCTATTGGATTAAGGTCCGGAGACTGACTAGGCCACTCCATGACCTTAATGTGCTTCTTCTTGAGCCACTCCTTTGTTGCCTTTGCTGTATGTTTTGGGTCATTGTCGTGCTGGAACACCCATCCACGACCCATTTTCAGTTTCCTGGCAGAGGGAAGGAGGTTGTCATTCAGGATTTCACGATACATGGCTCTGTCCATTTTCCCGTTAATGCGATTAAGTTGTCCTGTGCCCTTAGCAGAAAAACACCCCCAAAGCAAAATGTTTCCACCCCCATGCTTGACGGTGGGGACGGTGTTTTGGGGGTCATAGGCAGCATTTTTCTTCCTCCAAACACAGCGAGTTGAGTTAATGCCAAAGAGCTCTATTTTGGTCTCATCAGACCACAGCACCTTCACCCAGTCACTCACAGAATCATTCAGGTGTTTATTGGCAAACTTCAGACGGGCCTGCACATGTGTCTTCTTGAGCAGGGGGACGTTGCGAGCCCTGCAGGATTTTAATCCATTGCGGTGTAATGTGTTTCTAATGGTTTTCTTGGTGACTGTGGTCCCTGCTAATTTGAGGTCATTCACTAACTCCTCCCGTGTAGTTCTAGGATGCTTTTTCACCTTTTCAGAACCATTGACACCCCATGAGGTGAGATCTTGCGTGGAGCCCCAGAGCGAGGTCGATTGATGGTCATTTTGTGCTCCTTCCATTTTCGAACAATCGCACCAACAGTTGTCACCTTCTCTCCCAGCTTCTTGCTAATGGTTTTGTAGCCCATTCCAGCCTTGTGCAGGTCTACAAATTTGTCTCTGCCATCCTTGGACAGCTCTTTGGTCTTTCCCATGTTGAAGAGTTTGGAGTCTGCTTGATTGATTGATTCTGTAGACAGGTGTCTTTTATACAGGTGACTAGTTAAGACAGGTGTCCTTAATGAGGGTGACTAATTGAGTAGAAGTGTCTAACCACTCTGTGGGAGCCAGAACTCTTAATGGTTGGTAGGGGTTCAAAAACGTATTTCACTCAATGAAATGCAAATCAGTTGCTATCTTTTATTTAAGGTTATTTTTTCGATTTTCCTTTTGATGTGCTATCTGCCACTGTTAAAATAAACCTACCATTGAAATGATACTGTTCTGAGACATTTCATTTCTTTGTCATTGGACAAACTTACAAAATCAGTGAGGGGTTCAAATAATTATTTCCTCCACTGTATATGTCACTTGAGTCTGCTTCCTTGCCCGACATACTGTCAGTTCACTCTGACTGCGGTTCCGGGTTCGTGTTATTTCATGTCTTGTTCTTCCTGTGATATTTAGTCTAGTTTATCTTGTGGAGTTGCGTTTGCCTCTCCTTCTAGTTCAGTGAGCTCCAAGTCTAGTTTATCTTAGTTAACCCTTTGGAGTGCATTAGGCTCTCCTTCTAGTGCAGAGAGATATTGTTTTGTATCTGTTATTGTTAGTTAGGGCATTCAGCACGCTTGGGACTATTGTACATATTACATGGTTTCCGTACTGTAGCTAGTTGTTAGCCATTGTTGGTTTGCGTCATATGCTGGTTCGCCAGTGTATGCTCAGACCAGCGCGTTGGTTATTTTCCATGGCGTTCGCGAATTACTGTGTTGTATTTCTGTGTTTCGATTTTCCTTACTACTCTTGTCTTTGACCAATTCTGGTCAGCTACATTTCCGGCTACTTTTTCCGTACCTGCTAGTGGGACCTTTCCACTGACAGATGGTGTATTGGCTGTGGCTCTCCCCACAGCCAGCTGTTATTTACTTTTGCCTACCAGTGGGCCCTTGCCACTGATAGATGGTATATTGACTGTGGGCCCTCGCCACAGTCACTAGTCATCCTTGCCTGTCAGTGGACCCTTGCCACTGGCAGATGGTGTGCTGATAGTGGGCCCTCGCCACTATCAGCTGTTTATTATCATTGATCTGTTTCTAATCTGCTCTGTGTGTGAATGTCTGTCCTCACAAAGTTTGCAATCAGTTTAACAGACATTCATCTGATCTGTTCCAAATCTGTTCTGTTTCTATACTGTTTAAGTATTGCTCATTGCTACATTTGCACTGAGCAATCTCTATCTGACATCTGTGGGACATTCAGAGGTGTTAATCCTCTGTGCTCCACAGCTCCTCCTGCTGGCTGGTCTGTTCTCCACAGGTGCATTTGCACCATAACTGGGGTCCTCTGTCTGAGCGCTTGTGGGAGATCCCCTCAGTGTCAGCGTACACGTTGTGCGTTGACCGTGGAGATTATTCCCCAATCGTTACATGTGTTCTTTGGACTTCATGGTGTTGTTGCTCCCAATATTCTCTTAGACAACCTCTGGGGCCGTCATAGAGCAGCTGTATTTGTACTGACATTAGATTACACACAGGTGCACTCTATTTAGTCATTAGCACTCATCAGGCAATGTCTATGGGCAACTGACTGGGACTGCACTCAGACCAAAGGGGGCTGAATAATTACGCACACCCGACTTTGCAGTTATTTATTTGTAAAAAAAATATTTGGAATCATGTATGATTTTCGTTCCACTTCTCACGTGTACACCACTTTGTATTGGTCTTTCACGTGGAATTCCAATAAAGTTGATTGTTTGTGGCAGTAATATGACAAAATGTGGAAAACTTCAAGAGAGTCGAATACTTTTGCAAACCACTGTATGTGTATATATACAGTATATATATATATATATATATATATATATATATATATATATATATATATATATATATATATATATACAGTGCTGCCCATAATTATTCATACAACTAGCAAATTTTGACTTACAGTTACTTTTATTCAACCAGCAAGTAATTTTTTGACGGGGAATGACATAGGTGTCTCCCAAAAGATAATAAGATGATGTACAAGAGGCATTATTGTGGGGAAAAAAATTCTCAGCTTTTATTTACATTTGAGCAAAAAGTGTCCAGTCCAAATTATTCACACCCTTCTCAATAATCAATAGAAAAGCCTTTATTGGCTATTACAGCAATCAAACGCTTCCTATAATTGCAGACCAGCTTTTTGCACAGGTATTTTTGCCCATTCGTCTTTAGTAATGAGCTCCAAATCTTTCAGGTTGGAGGGTCTTATTGCCATCACCCTGATCTTTAGCTCCCTCCACAGATTCTCAATTGGATTCAAGTCAAGACTCTGTCTCCAAAACGTTAATGTTGTTGTCTGCTGACTCTTTACCACTTTTGCTGTGTGTTTTGGGTCATTGTCATGCTGAAATGTCCACTCGTGCCCAAAGCCAAGTTTCTTTGCAGACTGCCTAATGTTGTCGTTGAGAATCCTTGGTCTTTGCTCTTTTTTTATGGTGCCATTTACTGTGATTAGGTTCCCTGGTCCATTGGCTGAACCCCCCCCCCCCAAAGCATTAAGTTCCCACCACCATGTTTGACAGTAGAGATGGTGTTCTTTGGGTTGAAGGCTTCTCCTTTTTTACGCTAAATGAAGGAAACATCATTGTGACCAAAAAATTCAATTTTTGTTTCATAGTTATTTGGGTTGAAAAAAGACATACGCCCATCGAGTTCAACCAGAGAACAAAGTTTCATCTGACCATAACACAGAAGACCAGAAGTGTTCTTCTTTGTCCAGATGAACATTTGCAAAGGCCAAGCGAGCTTTTGTGTGCCTTATCTGGAGAAGTGGCATCCTCCTTGGTCTGCATCCGTGGAACCCAGCAGTGTGCAGTGTCCATTGGATTGTCTGTCTTGAGACATTGCCACCAGCAGAGCCCAGATTCACCAGGATGGCCTTGGGGGTGATCCTTGGATTATTTTTCAACTCTCACTATCCTTCTGGCCAGCACAGGTGTCACTTTTGGCTTCCGACCACATCGTCTGAAATTGTCCACAGTTCAGAACATCTTGTATTTTTTTTATAATACTTTGCACTGTAGCCACTGGAACTTGAAAACATTTAGAAATGGTCTTGTAGCGCTTTGCTTACTTGTGAGCAGCTACAATACGCGGCTGCAGGTCCTCACTGAGCTCCTTTGTCTTAGCCTTGACTGCCCACAAACCAACTGCAGAGAGCTGCTCTTTTTCACCTGTTGAGTTGATTAAAACAGCTGTTCCCAATTAATCCGGGTAATTTGGATGCTTTAGAATAGCTTGGACTATTTGGAATGGTATAGAACTTTGGATTTCCCCACACACTATGACAGTTTGTGAAGGGTATAAATAATTTTGGACTGGACACTTTTTGCTCAAATGTAAATAAAAGCTGAGAAATGTTTTTTTTCCACAATAATGCCTCTAATTTGCCAGGAGTATGAATAATTATGGGCAGCACTGTATATATACACAGTGGGATGCGTAAGTTTGGGCAACCTTGTTAATTGTCATGATTTTCCTTTATAAATCGTTGGTTGTTACAATAAAAAATGTCATTTAAATATATCATATAGGAGACACACGCAGTGATATTTGAAAAGTGAAATGAAGTTTATAAAGTTTAATGTATTTACAGAAAGTGTGCATAATTGTTTAAACAAAATTAGGCAGGTGCATACATTTGGGCACCACAAAAAAAGAAATGAAATCAATATTTAGTAGATCCTCCTTTTGCAGAAATTACAGCCTCTAATTGCTTCCTGTAGGTTCCAATGAGAGTCTGGATTCTGGTTCAAGGTATTTTGGACCATACCTCTTTACAAAATATCTCAAGTTCATTCAGTTTTGATGGCTTCCAAACATGGACAGCTCTCTTTAACTCACACCACAGATTTTTAATTATATTCAGGTCTGGGGACTGAGAGGGCCATTACAGAACGTTGTTCTTGTTCCTCTGCATGAATGCCTTAGTGAATTTTGAGCACTGTTTAGGATCGTTGTCTTGTTTAAAGATCCAGTGCCGACGCAGCTTCAGCTTTGTCACCGATTCCTGGACATTGGTCTCCAGAATCTGCTGATACTGAGTGGAATACATGCATCCCTCAACTTTGACAAGATTCCCAGTCCCTGCACTGGTCATACAGCCCCACAGCATGATGGAACCACCACCATATTTTACTTTAGGTAGCAGGTGTTTTTCCTCCATGCATAACTCCCCTTGTTATGCCCAAATAACTCAATTTTAGTCCACAACACCTTATTCCAAAATGAAGCTGGCTTGTCCAAATGTGCTTTAGCATGCCTCAAACGGCTCTGTTTGTGCTGTGGGTGGAGAAAAGGCTTCCTCTGCATACAGCATCTCCTTGTGTAAAGTGTGCCAAATGGTTGAAAGATGTACAGTGACTCCATATGCAGCAAGATGATGTTCTAGGTCTTTGCTGCTGGTCTGTGGGTTGACTCTGACTGTTCTCAGCATTCGTGGCTTCTGTCTATCTGAGATTTTTCTTGGTCTGCCACTGTGAGCCTTAACTTGAACTGATCCTGTGGTCTTCCATTTCCTCACTATGTTCCTAACTGTGGAAACAGACAGCTGAAATCTCTGAGACAGTTTTCCGTATCCTTCCCCTAAACCATGATGGTGAACAATCTTTGTCTTCAGGTCATCTGAGAATTGTTTTTAGACCCCCCCCCCCCCCATGTTGCTAGTCTTCAGAGAAAATTAAAAGAGGAGTTAAACTTACAATTGACCCCCTTAAATACGCTTTCTCATAACTGGATTCACCTGTGTATGTACAGTGGAGGAAATAATTATTTGACCCCTCACTGATTTTGTAAGTTTGTCCAATGACAAAGAAATGAAAAGTCTCAGAACAGTATCATTTCAATGGTAGGTTTATTTTAAGAGTGACAGATAGCACATCAAAAAAGGAAAATCGAAAAAATAACCTTAAATAAAAGATAGCAACTGATTTGCATTTCATTGAGTGAAATAAGTTTTTGAACCCTCTAACAATAAAAGACTTAATACTTAGTGGAAAAACCCTTGTTTGCAAGCACAGAGGTCAAACGTTTCTTGTAATTGATGACCAAGTTTGCACACATTTTAGGAGGAATGTTGGTCCACTCCTCTTTGCAGATCATCTCTAAATCCCTAAGGTTTCGAGGCTGTCTCTGTGCAACTCTGAGCTTGAGCTCCCTCCATAGGTTTTCTATTGGATTAAGGTCCGGAGACTGACTGTGTGTGCTTCTTCTTGAGCCACTCCTTTGTTGCCTTTGCTGTATGTTTTAGGTCATTGTCGTGCTGGAACACCCATCCACGACCGACTTTCAGTTTCCTGGCAGAGGGAAGGAGGTTGTCGTTTAGGATTTCACGATACATGGCTCCGTCCATTTTCCCGTTAATGCGATTAAGTTGTCCTGTGCCCTTAGCAGAAAAACACCCCCAAAGCAAAATGTTTCCACCCCCATGCTTGACGGTGGGGGCGGTGTTTTGGGGGTCATAGGCAGCATTTTTCTTCCTCCAAACACAGAGAGTTGAGTTAATGCCAAAGAGCTCTATTTTGGTCTCATCAGACCACAGCACCTTCTCCCAGTCACTCACAGAATCATTCAGGTGTTCATTGGCAAACTTCAGACGGGCCTGCACATGTGCCTTCTTGAGCAGGGGGACCTTGGGAGCCCTGCAGGATTTTAATCCATTGCGGTGTAATGTGTTTCCAATGGTTTTCTTGGTGACTGTGGTCCCTGCTAATTTGAGGTCATTCACTAACTCCTCCCGTGTAGTTTTAGGATGCTTTTTCACCTTTCTCAGAACCATTGACACCCCACGAGGTGAGATGTTGCGTGGAGCCGCAGAGCGAGGTCGATTGATGGTCATTTTGTGCTCCTTCCATTTTCGAACAATCGCACCAACAGTTGTCACCTTCTCTCCCAGCTTCTTGCTAATGGTTTTGTAGCCCATTCCAGCCTTGTGCAGGTCTACAATTTTGTCTCTGACATCCTTGGACAGCTCTTTGGTCTTTCCCATGTTGGAGAGTTTGGAGTCTGCTTGATTGATTGATTCTGTGGACAGGTGTCTTTTATACAGGTGACTAGTTAAGACAGGTGTCCTTAATGAGGGTGACTAATTGAGTAGAAGTGTCTAACCACTCTGTGGGAGCCAGAACTCTTAATGGTTGGTAGGGGTTCAAAAACTTATTTCACTCAATGAAATGCAAATCAGTTGCTATCTTTTATTTAAGGTTATTTTTTCGATTTTCCTTTTGATGTGCTATCTGCCACTGTTAAAATAAACCTACCATTGAAATGATACTGTTCTGAGACTTTTCATTTCTTTGTCATTGGACAAACTTACAAAATCAGTGAGGGGTCAAATAATTATTTCCTCCACTGTAGGTCAGGGGTCACTGAGCTTACCAAGCCCATTTGAGTTCCAATAATTAGTTCTAAAGGTTTTGGAATCAATAAAATGACAAATGTATGCACCTGCTAATTTTATTTTAACAATTATTGTGCAGTTTCTGTAAATCCAATAAACTTAACCTCCCTGGCGTTCAATCGATGTGGACTTTCGTCCGCGGGAGGGCTTTTTTTTTTTTTTTTAAACTTGTTTTAAATCATGTAGCTAGCACTAGGCTAGCTACATGTGTCTCCTGATTGCCCCGGTGCTGTGTCCCGCCCCTTACCAAGCTAATTTGAATTCTAATAATTAGTCCTAAAGGTTTTGGAATCAATAAAATGACAACAGTGCCCAAATTTATCCACCTGCCTAATCTTGTTTATACAATTATTGCAAACTTTCTGTAAATCCAATAAACTTATATATATATATATATATATATATATATATATATATATATATATATATATATATACGACACACACAGTGATATTTGAGAAGTGAAATTAAGTTTATTGGATTTACAGAAAGTGTGCAATAATTGTCTAAACAAAATTAGGCAGGTGCATAAATTTGGGCACTGTTGTCATTTTATTGATTCCAATCAATAAAATAGAACTAATTATTGGAAATATATATATATATATATATATATACTATATATATATATATATATACTATATATACAGTATATATACATAAGAGACCTCTGATGAAGCAGGGCTAGTCCCTGCGAAACAGCTGTCAGACTTCGCCTTCCCCCCACTGAAGTAACCTATATGTGTCTACCCAGCCACAAATAAAGGTTATTTTAGCAGCTCTGCCCATCTTTTTTCACCTCTCTTCTGACTGGACTTGTGGATCACTTCTGGAGCACGCTGCATTTAAGCCCAGTGTGGTTTTATCCGTCCCTGCTGCATTTAGTGCCAGTGCCTTGTGCTCTCTTCCAAACGTCATGGCATTGTCTAAGGCAGGGATCACAGTATTGCGTTCATTTTGCATTTGTTAGCTGAGAGTTTTACCTCTCCTTATGAAAGTATCTGATTTTTAAAACAAAACAAATTAATTTCTATTCTAAAAACACTATTTGTGAGCTAAAAGCTACACCAATACATGCTTACACTATCATCTGCAACTAGGCTTGCACTTTCCACCAAAGTGGATTTGAACCCACAAAATATGTCAAATCCCTAAATCAATTTGTTTTGTGTTTAATCTTGCCTAGATGTTGCATTACAAGAAGTAGGCGATACCTTACACTCAAGTTTATATTTTATTTATTTGCATTTCTTCAGTTTTATTAATTTATTCTTTGGAGTACCTTTCAGCCAATTGTATATCATATTTAACGTAAAAGTTTGTATGAAATGTGTAGATAGCAAAGACTTTTCTTTTGTGCGTTTATCCAATCTAATATTCCTTCTCCTGGATTTACAGTAAATCATGAAAGCATTAACATTGTGCAATTTATTGGAATACTGAAGTGTAGCCTTCAGGATTCAAAAGCATAATTATCCAGAGAGCAGAGTTTGACAGATACAGATGACGAGTTCTAACTGATGTTGGATCTCCTGTGAACTCCAGTGCTTGTAAAATCCAAAAAGCCATTAATTTTATCCAATTTTCACCATTGATTATAGTGACTTCAGGGCAAAAGCCACTGTGCCTGGAAAAGCTGTCTCAGGAATAAGCAATTCATCTGTTAAAAATCTCTGCCAGCTCACATGTACAAATTTTTCCTTTGCTGACCCCCATATTTGTGCCTTCACATCTCTCAAAGTTTGGTCATGCCATACAAATTATCAGAATGAAGTACGATGCCACTTTCACCTAACCTTTCAAATTAAAAACGCCAACTGAGATAAGTGTTCTATAATTTTTAGGCACTGTTTCATCATTGTCTTTTAATACTGAGCCAAAGGCCAAAACGACAGACATAATTTTTGAATCAAAACAAATCTATCTGCCACACCAACACAGAAAAGTTTAATCTTGTTAGATAGAAAAAAATAAATTTCAGCAAAAAGTCAATTTTGCTAAAAAAAATAACATATATGAGGCCTTGTTCACAGTGGCTATTGCGTTGCGTCCCCTTTGACAGCAGGGCCCATATGCAATTCACTTTTTCACCTGAGTTTTCTCCTAGGTGATATTTTCACAACTGTTAAATAAAATGCCTTAAAGAAAGTCTGAAGCGAGAATAAATCTCGCTTCAGACCTCATAGTTAGCAGGGGCATGTGTGCCCCTGCTAAAATGCCGCTATCCCGCGGCTTAACGGGGGTCCCTTCACCCCCAAATCCCCTCAGTGCAGCAGGGGAGCGCTTCCTGGTTGGAGCAGAGCTAACCGCCACAGCCCTGCCCCACGCGCGTCTGTCTTCCTTCACTGAGAAGGGCGGGGGAGAGGCGGCGATGCGCGTCTGATAGACGCGACTGGAGGCAGGACTGCAGCCGTTAGCCCTGCCTCCAGGAAGAAGATTTACGACCAACTTGCGACCAAGTCTTGCGGGGGTGGGTTTGGGGGTGAAGGGACCCCCCCGTTTAGCCGCGGGATAGCGGCGTTTTAGCAGGGGCACATATGCCCCTGCTAACTATGAGCTCTGAAGCGAGATTTATTCTCGCTTCAGAGTCTCTTTAAACCACTAGTAAGCAAACAAATACTCAAAATAATTTTAACAGTAGTTATTCACTTACTTTTTGGTACTTTTTCCATTGCAAAGTGCTAAAAAGTTAATTTAAATTGAAGATTAAAAATCTCATAGGAGAAAACTCAGGAGAAAAGGTTAATTGCATATGGACCCAGGAACGTAATGCAATAGATTGGCGCACATTATGCTCACTGGGTATAGTGAAATATACAGTCAGTTAAACTATGCCTCATTGGTAACGCACCATATATCGCAACCCACTATACCACAACGCTCCCGACACACCATGAACGTTGCATAGGTGGTGCATTGCAATGTGGTAAGCCATGTACAAAGTGGCTGTTACACCGCACCACAATGCACCACTGTGAACTAGGTATAAATATAGTGATACACTTCATACACAAGTGAATGAAGATAACCGCACAAAAGTTTTTGGTTTTTTTACGTGTTATTTTGTATACGTTGGCCCTTATCCTATTAATTTTTCTCCTGAAGGACCACGTGTTTCATAGGAAAAAATAGCTGGCTCAACTTAATTCCTCTCTCAACATGGTGTATGAACGAACACTGGTTAAAACCAAGCACCAGCAAAGCAACAGACAGTGAGAGGAGTAAGTTGCACAGCTGCAACATCCATAGAGAAAGATCAGGGTGCCTAGAATCAAATTCTCTGCCATCTTGGTGTTATTCAGACTTTGGCATCTGATCAAATCATGAGGCCCTCAAAACTCACCTTTTCATTCTTCTTGCACCTCTAACACTGTGGTTGTTCTTGATTGGTTTTGGTGCGTTGTATCAATTGTTATCTATAGCATGCTGGGGGGGGGGGCAATGCTACACTTGCACTGGGGCCCACGGCTTCTTAGCAACGCCACTGTTTGCATGTAGAGATGGCCCGAACAGTTCGCCCGCGAACTTCGGTGGTTCGTGTTCGCGAACAAACGCTAAACTTTATGGCGAGTTGGACCCGCCCCCTATACTACATGATTAGGGTCAACTTTGCCACTATACATCACAGTTAGCAGGCACAGGGTAGCCAATCAGGATACACTCCCTGGAGCCCAAGCCCCCCCTTATAAAAAGCAGGCAGCATCAGCCATTTATTATTATTATTATTATTATTGATTTATAAAGCGCCAACATATTCCGTGGCGCTGTACAAAGTAAGAAACAAACATGGGGTACATAATAATACAGACAATGGTGTACACCAAAATACAAGATACATAATTAGTGACAAAATACAAAGAATGATACAAAATACAAATTATACAATTGGCAATGACAGTAATAAAATTAACATGATGAATAAAATGTATAGTGGTTACCAAGACACAAAAGGGGGAGAGAGCCCTGCCCTTGCGAGCTTACAATCTAAAGGGAATGGGGGGGGGGGGAACAGGAGGAGATATATAGAGGCTTTGTGTTTTAGGGTACCTAGTAGGAGTGCAATTTGGTCTTAGTACAAAGGGAAGTGGCCTAAGGTAGCGCATATGCTTGTCGGAACAAGTGTGTTTTTGGAGAGTGTTTAAAGGTAACAAAGGTTGGCGAGTGACGGATGTGTTGTGGGAGGGCATTCCAGAGGAGGGGTGAAGCGCGTGCGAAGTCTTGTAAACGTGAATGTGAGGAGTTGATTCTAGAGGAGGACAACAGAAGATCATGTGCCGATCTAAGATTGCGATTGGGTTTGTATCTGGAGATTAGTGAGGATATGTACCGGGGAGAGAGATTGTGGAGAGCTTTGTAGGTTAGGGTTAGGAGTTTGAACTGAATCCTCTTATTAATTGGCAGCCAGTGAAGAGCTTGACAAAGAGGGTCGGCAGAGGAAGATCGAGAAGAAAGATGAATGAGACGAGCAGCTGAGTTCAGTACCAACTGGAGCGGGGCCAGTTTGTTAGACGGTAGTCCACAAAGTAGTATGTTGCAGTAGTCCAGACGAGAAATTATGAGAGCATGTATTAACATTTTAGTTGTGTCTTGAGTGAGAAAGGGACGGATGCGAGATATGTTTTTGAGTTGGAGATGGCAGGAGCTGGTTATGGAGTGAACATGAGGAATAAAAGAGAGAGATGAGTCGAATATCACCCCCAAGCACCGAGCTTTGGGAACTGAAGTTATGGGAGTGTTATTAACATTTATTGTTACTTCAGGCAGGGAGGTGGACAGAGACGGTGGAAAAACTATTAGTTCTGTTTTACTCATATTAAGTTTTAGGAAGTGAGAGGACATGAAGGAGGATATAGCAGACAAGCAGTCAGGAACACGCTTAAGGAGGGAGTTAAGGTCTGGGGCAGAGAGGTACAGTTGTGTATCGTCTGCATAGATGTGGTATTGAAACCCGAATGAGTTGATTAGATCACCAAGACCATGTAGATGGAAAAGAGGAGGGGACCAAGGACAGAGCCTTGGGGAACCCCGACAGACAAAGCATGAAGAGAAGAGATCTGATCTGAGTAGGAGACTGTGAAGGACCTTCCAGAGAGGTAGGAAGATAACCATGTGAGAGCAAGGCCCTTTATTCCGACATTTGCAAGTATTTGTAGGAGTAAGGTGTTGTCGACAGTATCAAATGCTGATGACAGGTCAATAAGGATGAGTATGGAAAATTGACCTTTGGATTTGGCTGTAAGAAGGTCATTGGCCACTTTGGTAAGGGCTGTTTCCGTGGAGTGGTTAGAACGAAAGCCAGACTGGAACTGATCAAGTAGGGAGTTAGCAGATAAATAATGGCTTAATTCTGCATGTATATGGCGTTCAAGTAGTTTGGATGCAAATGGGAGAAGTGACACTGGGCGGTAGTTGGCAAGTGTGGTAGGATCTAGAGAAGGTTTTTTAAGTAGTGGTGTCACAACAGCTTTTTTGCGTGGGGTAGGAAAGATGCCAGTAGAGAGGGACAGGTTAAATAGCGTTGTTAGTGCAGGCAAGAGAGATGAGGATAGGATGAGCGCATGCAATGTCACTGCACCTGTTCACGGTTCCTGTGTGTGTGTGACAGCTGCACATTTCACTCACTCATGTGGCTGCAGTAATTAGAGAAGGGATAGGTGCTGCAGAGACCTTAGGGAAAGCTTAGTTAGGCTCCAGTTAGGCTTGTTAGGTTGCTCTTTCTTGCTGATACTTATTGCTAAAAAGCACTCCTCATCCTCAACAGCTCTTTTGAGAGCTAATGTTGTTCTTGTGATCTTTGTGTGTGTGTGTGTGTGTGTGTGTGTGTGTCCCACAGACACTTGTGTTGCATCTACAGCCCTGTCAGTCAGTCTTAGCTGCTGGACCTTGGCACCTTGGCAATTCCTACTGTGCCACTGCCAGGCCCAGGAAATTCAATGACTACCTGTGTGTGTGACAGCTGCACATTTGTAATACCCATCACTGCATATACCTACCTGTTGTTCAGTGCACCTACCTACCTACGTGACCGCACACAGTGTCACTGCACCTGTTCACGGTACCTGTGTGTGACAGCTGCACATTTCTAAAACCCTTCACTGCATATACCTACCTGTTGTTCAGTGCACCCACCTACCTACATGAGCGCACGCAATGTCACTGCACCTGTTCACGGTACCTGTGTGTGTGTGACAGCTGCACATTTCTAATACCCATCACTGCATATACCTACCTGTTGTTCAGTGCACCCACCTACCCACGTGAGTGCACGCAGTGTGATATTTAATACCACCAGTCACTGTACCTGTTCACGGTACCTGTGTGTGTATGTGTGTGTGTGTGTGACAGCTGCACATTTGTAATACTCATCTTCCACAGCCACCAGCGCTACTACAAGCACCACATCCACTGCATTTGACACTTCACAGGAGTTATTTGGTGGGGAATTAACTGATTCACATCCACTACTGTTACAACAAGATGAAGGAGCTAAGCAAGTTACACCACCTCATATGTCTGAGTTAGGCGACACTATGGACGTAAGGTGTGAGGAGGTTGATGAAGTACCTGCTGTTGGTGCAGTTTATGAGGTGTCTGAGGCAAGCGAAGCTGGGGAGGATGATTATGATGATACAGATGCCACGTGGGTTCCTAAAAGACAAGATGACCAAGGGGACAGTTCAGAGGGGGAGTCAGAGAGGAGTAGGAATAGACGAGTTCCTGAAAGAAGCAGGGAGAGGTCGTCGTCAGAAACAGCTGGTGGCAGTGTCCGGCGCCATGAATCTCCACCTATGTACAGCCAGCCAACATACCCTTCAACGTCAGCTGCTGATGCCACCATAGTGCCATCACCCCAGGGGGGCTCAGCGGTTTGGAAATTTTTTAGTGTGTCTGCCTTAGATCGAAGCAATGCCATCTGTTCTCTCTGCCTCCAAAAATTGAGCCGTGGAAAGGCCAACAGCCGAGTAGGGACAACTGCCGTACGAAGGCACAAGAAGAAAAGGCACAAACTGCAATGGGAAGAGCACCAGAGGAAAAGCAGCACACAAAAGAAAAGCCACCCTCCTTCTCCTCATCCTCCTTCAGGTGCATCCTCTTCAGCCTCCATCTCCCTTGCACCTACACAATCACAGCCACCGTCCTCCACTCCACCTCTCACCTTGAGCGGTTCCTGCTCCTCTGCCCACAGCAGCAGTCAGGTGTCCGTGAGGGAAATCTTTGAGTGGAAGAAGCCAATTTCTGCCAGTCATGTGGGGAAGAGGAGTCAGACTCAGATGATGAGGAAAGTGTTTTTTTTTTTTGGAGGAGGCGGAAGAAGAACAACCGCAGCAGGCGTCGCAGGGGGCTTGGGGGGCTTGTGCTGCTCAACGTTCCTGTGGTATTGTTCGTGGCTGGGGGGAGGAGGAGAACTTACCGGACGTCACTGAGGAAGAGCAAGAAGAGATGGATAGTACGTCTGGATCCAAATTTGTGCAGATGGCGTCTTTCATGCTGTCCAGCCTTTTTAGGGACGCCCGTATAAAAAAACTCAAGGGGAATGACAATTACTGGGTGTCCACTCTACTAGACCCTCGGTATAGGCACAAAGTGGCGGAAATGTTTCCAAATCACCAGAAGGCAGAAAGGATGCAGCACTTGCAGAACAAGCTGGCAACTATGCTTTACAGTGCGTTTAAGGGTGATGTCACAGCACAACGAAATAAAGGTACCACTGCCAGTAATCCTTTTCCCATGCCCACGCAGGCAAGGACAGGACGCTCCAGCGATCTCATGGTAATGTCGGACATACGGACATTCTTTAGTCCAACGCCTCGCCTTAGCCCTTCCGGATCCACCCTCCACCAATGCCTCGACCGGCAGGTAGCCAACTACTTGGCCTTAAAGGGAACCAGAGAGGAATGAACAGTAAAAATAGAAAAAGCTTTTATACATACCTGGGGCTTCTTCCAGCCCCATAAGCCTGGATCGCTCTCACGCCGACATCCTCCGCTTCCTCTATCGCCGGTACCAGGTCCCGTCACTCCCGGCGGACGCGACCAATTTTCCGCATGCACAGGGGCTCCCTCCATACCCTTACACATGCGGCTGCGTAGTATGCAGCCGTACACGTAAGTATATGGAGGGAGCCCCTGTGATGCGGACAATTGGCCGCGTCCGCCGGCTGACTGGCGGAAATGACGGAACCCGATAACGGCGGATACAGGCAGCGGAGGACGGCGGCGTGGGAGCGATCTGTGCGTATGGGGCTGGAGGAAGCCCCAGGTATGTATAAAAGCTTTTCTTTGATTCATCTCTAGTTCTCTTTAAGTGTGGATGTAGACACTGTGAGCAGCGATGAACCCTTGGACTACTGGGTGCGCCGGCTTGACATGTGGCCAGAGCTGTCCCAATTTGCCATCCAACATCTGTCTTGCCCTGCCTCAAGCGTCCTGTCAGAAAGGACCTTCAACGCAGCTGGAGGCATTGTCACTGAGAAGAGAAGTCGCCTAAGTCACAAAAGTGTTTAGTACCTCACCTTTATCAAAATGAATGAGGCATGGATCCCGGAGGGCTACTGCCCACCCGAAGACTAAGTCACTCCCCACACACAGCATCTCTGCCTGCACGCCATGTGACTGCCTGCCCCAAGACTAAGTCGCTCCCCACACACCATCTCTGCCTGCAGGCCGCTTGATTGCCTTCTCTGCCACCACCAACAGGGTCCAGGACTCCAGGCGGATTCCTGAATTTTGCTATAATAATTTTTCTGGTGCGTGTACATGCCTGCCTAATTTTTATGGCTGCACTGCAAAAGGCAATGTACATGTGCCAATTCCCCTTCGTGATCGTTACCTTGCCGTGGTGAAGAGGCTTGCGCATCACAATGAAGCAATGACTGACGGCTATATGAGTGTCTCAGGGGGGCACACCCACGATAATAAGGTCATTGCTTCATTGTTGACAGACCAAATTTGATTAGCTGGATAGTGACTGTCCAGTCATTCAGCTACCTCAGCCCGGCGACCATATGGGCTGGAAAGCCGTCATCACCTGCACTCTCGTCATGGTGCGCACCAGTCCAGCACGGCCGTCACTACACAAACGGCTGTTTGCAGTGCGTTACACAGTGAGATTGGTGTGTCAGTGTGAAGCAGTAAACTAATTACACTACCTGATTGATGTATACACATGCAAGATGTTTTAAAGCACTTTATGTCTGCAATGTAGCATTGCAATGTGACTTCTGCCCTTAAAACGCTGCTGTGTGTCAAATTCAGATTTTTCCCCGGGACTTTTGGCGTGTTTCCCACTCATCCATGCAAAAACTTACATGTTAGACACCTTGAAACATTTTTTCCATCACTTTTCTGGCCAAAATTAATTTTTCTAGTTTTTAACGTTTGTCTCCCCATTGAAGTCTATTGCGGGTCGCGAAAGTTCACGCGAACCGAACTTTTGCGGAAGTTCACGTTCGAGGTTCGCGAACCGAAAATCAGAGGTTCGAGCCATCTCTATCCTGTATTGCCTTATTGCTCTGTCACCCCTAAATATTGTCGGTAACCTTACCTAAGGTCCAGCGCTGCGTAATATGTTGGCACTTTATAAATTCAATAAATAAAAATAAATCTGCCATATATGGGTTGTGCACATGGAAGGAGAACATTAAAAAACTGGCCACCATGTGTATATTTAACGTGTGAAATTCAGACATGTGCATCCTCTGGAGTGATCACCCGCACACTAAGGCTGTATCCAGGGGGTAACTAGAAATCACTGGTCCCCCCCTGCGAAACTTTGGATGGGGCCCTTACCCCCCAAAACAAACAAAAAAACTGAAATTGGAAAGGCAAGCCTGGCAGGATATAAAAGAAAAAATTAAAAACTTACAGTATAGGTGCCACCAGTATAGCCAAGTATAAGTGCCCCCAGTATAGGTAGCCAGTTATAGGTGCCTCCGGTATAGGGAGCCAGTTGTAGGTGCCCCCAGTATAGGTAGCCAGTTGTAGGTGCCCCTAGTATAGGTAGACAACTATAGGTGCACCCAGTATAGGTAGCCAGTTGTAGGTGCCCCTAGTATAGGTAGACAACTATAGGTGCCCCCAGTATAGATATCCAGTTATAGGTGCCCCCAGTATAGATAGCCAGTTATAGGTTCCCCCAGTATAGGTTAACTAGCTTTAGGTGCCCGAAGTATAGGTAGCCAGTTATAGGTGCCCCCAGTATAGCCAGTTATAGGTGCCCCCAGTGTAACTAGCCCTATAGCGGCTCCCAGCATAGGTTAGTCAGGTATATGTGCCTCCAGTATAGTTAGCCAGTTATAGGTGCCCCCAGAATAGATAGCTAGTTAAAGGTGCCCCCAGTATAAATAACAAGTTATAGGTACCCCCAATATAGGTTAGCTAGCTATAGGTGCCCCAAGTATAGGTAGCTAGCTATAAATGTCCCGGTATAGGTAGCAAGTTATTGGTGCCCGAGTATAGATACACAGTGTCTGGGAGAGGGACCTGACTCCTTCCCCCCCCCCTTTCCCTTACCTGGGGCCCCCGTTCAGTGCTTCTGGCTTCTCTCTCCAGAAATGAGTACAATGGCAGCGGGAGGGGGACCCGTGCTTCCGTCTTGTATGCCACCAACGCCGCTGACAGGAATCAACGGGATTGGAGACATAGAATACGGAGGCACGAAGAGCTCAGTCACCGCCCTGAATGCGGTAGAGGCGCACTCCCCGCCCGCTGCCATTATTTCTGGATGGGGAGCTGGGAGAGCTGAATGGGGGGGCCTGAGGTGAGGGGGGGGGGGGTTGGGCCAACC
The DNA here is from genome assembly GCF_040937935.1 of Hyperolius riggenbachi. Classification (NCBI taxonomy): domain Eukaryota; kingdom Metazoa; phylum Chordata; class Amphibia; order Anura; family Hyperoliidae; genus Hyperolius; species Hyperolius riggenbachi. The sequence continues at coordinate 136,576,205 of NC_090657.1, forward strand.
TCCCCACTGCTGTGTGCCCACTGCTCCCTCTCCTGTGTAGTGCCCCCCCTAGAGCTAAAAACAGCCCTGGGTGAGCCCCCTACCAGGCTTATGCAATACGCCGGTACGCCCGATGTCATGTCATGTCATGTGATGCCCTATTGCTATGGAGACGCGCCACTGGACGGCGATCAGGTGAGTTTTTAGTTTCCCTTATTACCGTACGCTTGAGACTCTGCAGGAAGGGAGGAGCATGCAGCCTGGGCCACTCAAAGTTTGCCCAGCCCTGATCTAGTACCTAACAATCTGGAAACTGTTTTGGAAACTAACTTCCTCTTTTGATGCATCTGTTTTGCATGTAAGTTGTGTAATCTGCCCATGTATTGGGCTCTGCACATCTATGCAGCTGGTCAAATCAGTTGCAGCCATTATTTTGAAGCACTGTCAATATCTCCTGTTATACAAAAATATAAGTATACTTATGGCTAGCTGCATATATATGTATCAGTTTGCATTCAATCTATCTAGATTAGGGTTTCATACATACTACCATTATTAATGACCTGGGATGGAGCATGAACACCACCATAATGCAAAAGAAGGCCTAGCAGAGGCTGTTCTTCATGAGGCAGCTGAGGTTGTTTGTAATGCGTGAGACCTACTGACCAGTTTCCACACTGCCACCATTGAATCTGTCCTCTGCTCCTCCATCATTGTCTGGTACACAGGGGCAAAGGCAAGGGACAGGCAAAATATCCAGAGTTATCAGTGCTGCTGAGAAGATCACTGGGTCACCCCTACCTCCCCTGGACCTCCACCACACATCTAAAATGAGGTCCAGGGCAGTGTTGCCAACCCATCCTTTTAATTACTGACACATCTAAGTTATACAGGTTCCGGGGCTGTTTGCACATAATCGATGCCTTAAAGAGGAACTTCAGCCTAAACAAATATATTGTCATCAAGTTACATTAGTTATGTTAATTAAAATAGATAGGTAATATAATCTCTTGCCCACCCTGTTTTAAAAGAACAGGCAAATGTTTGTGATTCATGGGGGCTGCCATCTTTGTCATGGGGGCAGCCATCTTTTTGGTTGAAAGGAGGTGACAGGGAGCATAAGACATAGTTCCAACTGTCCTGTGTCCTGATAACCCCTCCCAGCTGCATGTGCTAGGCTTCAAATGTCAAATTCAAATTGTAAACAAAAAAAAAATTGCACCAAAACAGCAGAACGAGAACAACATCAGAAATCCCATCATGCTTTGCACAGCATCAGGGGAAAAAAAGCCCGGGCAGTTTTCTTCTGTGCAGCTAAAAATGAGGCTTGTATAAGAGAAACAAAGTTCTGATGCTGTGAAACTGTTAAAGAAACACAAAGCCTTTTCAGTGCTGCTGAGTCGATTTTTAGTCCGGAGGTTCACTTTAACTGCATCTACCTAGCTACAAAACCTGTGTAATTCATATGTGTCAGTAATTAAAGGGATAATGCTAGGTGTGTATTTTATCCCACAAGTGGGGCTTGCACTATCTTGCAGGTAGGCACTTATTTGTTTTTAAGTAGCGCTGTTCATTTCTTTGCTATGTACTAATTTAATTCATTTTTAGTCAGCTGCTCCCACTTAACAGCCATGCTTTTGGTGTATATGCAGAGCTTCTGTTTGGGTTCAAGGTGCGTTTGCAGTTTCTGGGGGGGCTCAGCGCACCTCTGATTGTAGGCCATTCGGAGGCGGCCTGGTGATGCGCTGATCCACCTTTTGCGCAATTTTCAATTTTCGATTTTGCTTGGTAGCGCACCCAGGCTACGCATATGCATAGGTTAGGATTTAGTTAGTGTTAGGTCCCCTCCCATAGGGGGATGACTTCTCTGCAGTGGGAGGGACGAGTACTTAACAAGTTGCATGGAAGCTGTTACAGGAAACCAACATCCTCCAGTGGAAGACAGGTTATGTGTATGCTAGGTGTGTATTTTATCCCACAAGTGGGGCTTGCAGGTAGGTACTTATTTGTTTTTAACTAGCGCTGTTCATTTCTTTGCTATGTACTAATTTAATTAATTTTTGGTCAGCTGCTCCCACTTAGCAGCCATGCTTTTGGTGTATATTTATTTATTGTATTTATAAAGCGCCAACATATTACGCAGCGCTGAACATTAATTTAGGTTACAGACAATATTTAGGGACATACAGCAATATGACAATACAGGAATAGAAGAAAACCATATCACACAGCACAGTATGAGTACCAGGTAATGCTTAGTCAGTCACTGGATGGAGCATGGAGATTAGGCAAGTTAGGTTCACTCAGATGCATAGCATGGGTTCACAGTAATGGAGGTGCATGATCAGGTAGGACACAAAAGGAGGAGGACCCTGCCCAAAGGCTTACAATCTAGAGGGAGAGGTAAGGACACGAACAGTAGGGGACCAGAGTTCAGTTGTAGGTTTAGAGCACTTGTGAGGGGTAGTAGGCCAGAGTGAAAAGGTGAGTTTTGAGGGCTTTCTTGAAGATGTTGAAGGAGGGGGCTGCCCTAATGGGTGGAGGTAGGGAGTTCCATAGTGTTGGAGCAGCTCTTGAGAAGTCCTGGAGGCGTGCATGGGACTGGGTGATGCGGGGGGCGGGTTAGGCGAAGTTCATTGGAATAGCGGAGTGAGCGGCTAGGTGTGTACCTCTGAGTAAGATCGGAAATGTAGGTTGGACAGCTTTAGCTAAGGCAAGGTCGTTGACCACTTTAGTGAGAGCAGTTTCGGTTGAGTGGGCAGGCCGAAATCCAGATTGCAGTGGGTCTAGCAGTGAGTTGGCATTAAGGTACTTGGTCAGCCGTTTGTGAACCAGACGCTCAAGGAGTTTTGAGGCAAAGGGGAGGAGGGAGATAGGATGGTAGTTGGAGGGTAGCGAGGGGTCCAGGGAGGGTTTCTTGAGCAGGGGTAGTACAGTGGCCTGCTTGAAGTCTGAGGGGAAGGTGCCTGTGGATAGGGAGAGGTTGAACAGGGTAGTGAGGACTGGGGCCAATTCCGTGAAGTGAGGCTGGAGTAAATCAGAAGGGATGGGGTCAAGGGGGGGAGTAGTGGTATGGGAAGTCTGCAGTAGGTGGTTGACTTCCTCAGTGGTAGTAGGAGTGAAGGATGTGAGGGGAGGATAGGGTGGAGGAGGAGCTGGTTGGGAGGGGGTGGGAGGTGAAGATTGGAGATTGGATATTTCCTGGCGGATGGAGACAATTTTGTTGGTGAAGTGGGTGGCTAAATCTGTGGCAGAGAGGGAGGAAACGGAGGGTGGGGGGGGGGGGGGTTTAAGCAGGGAGTTGAAAGTGGCAAAAAGACGCCGGGGGTTGGAAGCATGTTCTCCGATGAGCTTGGTAAAGTATTCCTGCTTCGCATGAGCAAGGGCAGTGTGGAACTGCAGCAGGTTGGTCTTGTACTGTAGGAAATCCTGGTTAAGTCTAGTTTTTCTCCATTTCCGTTCAGTGGCGCGTGTTTTCCTCTGGAGGTTGCGAGTATCTGCAGAGCTTCTGTTTGGGTTCAAGGTGCGTTTGCAGTTTCTGGGGGGGGGCTCAGCGCACCTCTGATTGTAGGCCATTCGGAGGCGGCCTGGTGATGCGCTGATCCACCTTTTGCGCAATTTTCAATTTTACTTGGTAGCGCACCCAGGCTATGTATATGCATAGGTTAGGATTTAGTTAGTGTTAGGTCCCCTCCCATAGGGGGATGACTTATCCGCAGTGGGAGGGACGAGTACTTAACAAGTTGCATGCAAGCTGTTACAGGAAACCAACATCCTCCAGTGGTAGACAGGTTATCTGTATGCTAGCTGTGTATTTTATTCCCCAAGTGGGGCTTGCACTATCTTGCAGGTAGGCACTTATCTGTTTTTAAGTAGCGCTGTTCATTTCTTTGCTATGTACTAATTTAATTCATTTTTGGTCAGCTGCTCCCACTTAGCAGCCATGCTTTTGGTGTATATGCAGAGCTTCTGTTTGGGTTCAAGGTGCGTTTGCAGTTTCTGGGGGGGCTCAGCGCACCTCTGATTGTAGGCCATTCGGAGGCGGCCTGGTGATGCGCTGATCCACCTTTTGCGCAATTTTCAATTTTCGATTTTGCTTGGTAGCGCACCCAGGCTACGCATATGCATAGGTTAGGATTTAGTTAGTGTTAGGTCCCCTCCCATAGGGGGATGACTTCTCTGCAGTGGGAGGGACGAGTACTTAACAAGTTGCATGGAAGCTGTTACAGGAAACCAACATCCTCCAGTGGAAGACAGGTTATGTGTATGCTAGGTGTGTATTTTATCCCACAAGTGGGGCTTGCAGGTAGGTACTTATTTGTTTTTAACTAGCGCTGTTCATTTCTTTGCTATGTACTAATTTAATTAATTTTTGGTCAGCTGCTCCCACTTAGCAGCCATGCTTTTGGTGTATATTTATTTATTGTATTTATAAAGCGCCAACATATTACGCAGCGCTGAACATTAATTTAGGTTACAGACAATATTTAGGGACATACAGCAATATGACAATACAGGAATACAAGAAAACCATATCACACAGCACAGTATGAGTACCAGGTAATGCTTAGTCAGTCACTGGATGGAGCATGGAGATTAGGCAAGTTAGGTTCACTCAGATGCATAGCATGGGTTCACAGTAATGGAGGTGCATGATCAGGTAGGACACAAAAGGAGGAGGACCCTGCCCAAAGGCTTACAATCTAGAGGGAGAGGTAAGGACACGAACAGTAGGGGACCAGAGTTCAGTTGTAGGTTTAGAGCACTTGTGAGGGGTAGTAGGCCAGAGTGAAAAGGTGAGTTTTGAGGGCTTTCTTGAAGATGTTGAAGGAGGGGGCTGCCCTAATGGGTGGAGGTAGGGAGTTCCATAGTGTTGGAGCAGCTCTTGAGAAGTCCTGGAGGCGTGCATGGGACTGGGTGATGCGGGGGGCGGGTTAGGCGAAGTTCATTGGAATAGCGGAGTGAGCGGCTAGGTGTGTACCTCTGAGTAAGATCGGAAATGTAGGTTGGACAGCTTTAGCTAAGGCAAGGTCGTTGACCACTTTAGTGAGAGCAGTTTCGGTTGAGTGGGCAGGCCGAAATCCAGATTGCAGTGGGTCTAGCAGTGAGTTGGCATTAAGGTACTTGGTCAGCCGTTTGTGAACCAGACGCTCAAGGAGTTTTGAGGCAAAGGGGAGGAGGGAGATAGGATGGTAGTTGGAGGGTAGCGAGGGGTCCAGGGAGGGTTTCTTGAGCAGGGGTAGTACAGTGGCCTGCTTGAAGTCTGAGGGGAAGGTGCCTGTGGATAGGGAGAGGTTGAACAGGGTAGTGAGGACTGGGGCCAATTCCGTGAAGTGAGGCTGGAGTAAATCAGAAGGGATGGGGTCAAGGGGGGGAGTAGTGGTATGGGAAGTCTGCAGTAGGTGGTTGACTTCCTCAGTGGTAGTAGGAGTGAAGGATGTGAGGGGAGGATAGGGTGGAGGAGGAGCTGGTTGGGAGGGGGTGGGAGGTGAAGATTGGAGATTGGATATTTCCTGGCGGATGGAGACAATTTTGTTGGTGAAGTGGGTGGCTAAATCTGTGGCAGAGAGGGAGGAAACGGAGGGTGGGGGGGGGGGGGGGGTTTAAGCAGGGAGTTGAAAGTGGCAAAAAGACGCCGGGGGTTGGAAGCATGTTCTCCGATGAGCTTGGTAAAGTATTCCTGCTTCGCATGAGCAAGGGCAGTGTGGAACTGCAGCAGGTTGGTCTTGTACTGTAGGAAATCCTGGTTAAGTCTAGTTTTTCTCCATTTCCGTTCAGTGGCGCGTGTTTTCCTCTGGAGGTTGCGAGTATCTGCAGAGCTTCTGTTTGGGTTCAAGGTGCGTTTGCAGTTTCTGGGGGGGGGCTCAGCGCACCTCTGATTGTAGGCCATTCGGAGGCGGCCTGGTGATGCGCTGATCCACCTTTTGCGCAATTTTCAATTTTACTTGGTAGCGCACCCAGGCTATGTATATGCATAGGTTAGGATTTAGTTAGTGTTAGGTCCCCTCCCATAGGGGGATGACTTATCCGCAGTGGGAGGGACGAGTACTTAACAAGTTGCATGCAAGCTGTTACAGGAAACCAACATCCTCCAGTGGTAGACAGGTTATCTGTATGCTAGCTGTGTATTTTATTCCCCAAGTGGGGCTTGCACTATCTTGCAGGTAGGCACTTATCTGTTTTTAAGTAGCGCTGTTCATTTCTTTGCTATGTACTAATTTAATTCATTTTTGGTCAGCTGCTCCCACTTAGCAGCCATGCTTTTGGTGTATATGCAGAGCTTCTGTTTGGGTTCAAGGTGCGTTTGCAGTTTCTGGGGGGGCTCAGCGCACCTCTGATTGTAGGCCATTCGGAGGCGGCCTGGTGATGCGCTGATCCACCTTTTGCGCAATTTTCAATTTTCGATTTTGCTTGGTAGCGCACCCAGGCTACGCATATGCATAGGTTAGGATTTAGTTAGTGTTAGGTCCCCTCCCATAGGGGGATGACTTCTCTGCAGTGGGAGGGACGAGTACTTAACAAGTTGCATGGAAGCTGTTACAGGAAACCAACATCCTCCAGTGGAAGACAGGTTATGTGTATGCTAGGTGTGTATTTTATCCCACAAGTGGGGCTTGCAGGTAGGTACTTATTTGTTTTTAACTAGCGCTGTTCATTTCTTTGCTATGTACTAATTTAATTAATTTTTGGTCAGCTGCTCCCACTTAGCAGCCATGCTTTTGGTGTATATTTATTTATTGTATTTATAAAGCGCCAACATATTACGCAGCGCTGAACATTAATTTAGGTTACAGACAATATTTAGGGACATACAGCAATATGACAATACAGGAATACAAGAAAACCATATCACACAGCACAGTATGAGTACCAGGTAATGCTTAGTCAGTCACTGGATGGAGCATGGAGATTAGGCAAGTTAGGTTCACTCAGATGCATAGCATGGGTTCACAGTAATGGAGGTGCATGATCAGGTAGGACACAAAAGGAGGAGGACCCTGCCCAAAGGCTTACAATCTAGAGGGAGAGGTAAGGACACGAACAGTAGGGGACCAGAGTTCAGTTGTAGGTTTAGAGCACTTGTGAGGGGTAGTAGGCCAGAGTGAAAAGGTGAGTTTTGAGGGCTTTCTTGAAGATGTTGAAGGAGGGGGCTGCCCTAATGGGTGGAGGTAGGGAGTTCCATAGTGTTGGAGCAGCTCTTGAGAAGTCCTGGAGGCGTGCATGGGACTGGGTGATGCGGGGGGCGGGTTAGGCGAAGTTCATTGGAATAGCGGAGTGAGCGGCTAGGTGTGTACCTCTGAGTAAGATCGGAAATGTAGGTTGGACAGCTTTAGCTAAGGCAAGGTCGTTGACCACTTTAGTGAGAGCAGTTTCGGTTGAGTGGGCAGGCCGAAATCCAGATTGCAGTGGGTCTAGCAGTGAGTTGGCATTAAGGTACTTGGTCAGCCGTTTGTGAACCAGACGCTCAAGGAGTTTTGAGGCAAAGGGGAGGAGGGAGATAGGATGGTAGTTGGAGGGTAGCGAGGGGTCCAGGGAGGGTTTCTTGAGCAGGGGTAGTACAGTGGCCTGCTTGAAGTCTGAGGGGAAGGTGCCTGTGGATAGGGAGAGGTTGAACAGGGTAGTGAGGACTGGGGCCAATTCCGTGAAGTGAGGCTGGAGTAAATCAGAAGGGATGGGGTCAAGGGGGGGAGTAGTGGTATGGGAAGTCTGCAGTAGGTGGTTGACTTCCTCAGTGGTAGTAGGAGTGAAGGATGAGGGGAGGATAGGGTGGAGGAGGAGCTGGTTGGGAGGGGGTGGGAGGTGAAGATTGGAGATTGGATATTTCCTGGCGGATGGAGACAATTTTGTTGGTGAAGTGGGTGGCTAAATCTGTGGCAGAGAGGGAGGAAACGGAGGGTGGGGGGGGGGTTTAAGCAGGGAGTTGAAAGTGGCAAAAAGACGCCGGGGGTTGGAAGCATGTTCTCCGATGAGCTTGGTAAAGTATTCCTGCTTCGCATGAGCAAGGGCAGTGTGGAACTGCAGCAGGTTGGTCTTGTACTGTAGGAAATCCTGGTTAAGTCTAGTTTTTCTCCATTTCCGTTCAGTGGCGCGTGTTTTCCTCTGGAGGTTGCGAGTATCTGCAGAGCTTCTGTTTGGGTTCAAGGTGCGTTTGCAGTTTCTGGGGGGGGGCTAAGCGCACCTCTGATTGTAGGCCATTCGGAGGCGGCCTGGTGATGCGCTGATCCACCTTTTGCGCAATTTTCAATTTTACTTGGTAGCGCACCCAGGCTATGTATATGCATAGGTTAGGATTTAGTTAGTGTTAGGTCCCCTCCCATAGGGGGATGACTTATCCGCAGTGGGAGGGACGAGTACTTAACAAGTTGCATGCAAGCTGTTACAGGAAACCAACATCCTCCAGTGGTAGACAGGTTATGTGTATGCTAGGTGTGTATTTTATTCCACAAGTGGGGCTTGCACTATCTTGCAGGTAGGCACTTATCTGTTTTTAAGTAGCGCTGTTCATTTCTTTGCTATGTACTAATTTAATTCATTTTTGGTCAGCTGCTCCCACTTAGCAGCCATGCTTTTGGTGTATATGCAGAGCTTCTGTTTGGGTTCAAGGTGCGTTTGCAGTTTCTGGGGGGGCTCAGCGCACCTCTGATTGTAGGCCATTCAGAGGCGGCCTGGTGATGCGCTGATCCACCTTTTGCGCAATTAAAGGGATAAGTTGGCAACACTGGTCTAGGGCCAACAGGATAACACAAGACCCATCCCACCCTGACAGTCGCTTCTTCAACCTCCTCCCCTCAGGCCACCGCTACAGAACCATCTACACCAAAATCTCCAGGCACAGAAGCACTTTCTTCCCCTAAGCAGCCTTCCTCCTGAACTCAAGTCCCCTCCCCAATGATTCCCCCCAGTCTCCTCCAGCTCCTCTGGAGTCCTAGTGTATGTAAGCATGTCTGTATGTTTGACTCTCACCTGTTGCGTTATATCATATATTGTTATGTCTTGTTGTTTGCACTATGTTCATTTCTGTGTGTACCACAAATAATTTCAGGGGCAGAACCTGTTGCACTTGGAAAATAAAGTTGATTCTGATACTTACCTTAGTAGAGGGTAGCCTCTGGATGTTCCAGAGGCTTTCTCAGTCCCCCACAACCTCGCCATTCCAGCGCTGGGACCACCGAAGTTCATGGCCGAGTTTCTATAAGTGAATGAGTGCGGCTACACTGCGCAGGATGGCTTGCGTCTGCGCAGTAGTGCAGAGCCCATTCAGCTTCATGGTACTGCGCAGGCGCTATCCGCCTGTGCTGTGTAGCCCTGCTCTGTTGACAAGTGTTTGTCTACAGGTAAAGAGGAACTTAAACCAAGAACACCCCCTTCCCCATGAGAAATCTTTACCTTTTCTAAAATAGATCACCAGGGACATCTGTATGGTTGATATTGTGGTGAGGAGGGAGTAGTTTACACCAAAGCTACACTCCCCATCTATAGACCCCCTTTAGAGCATACATCAAATAAGGGTGCCGGAAAAAGGGCATGGGGTATAGCCGAAATGTTAAGATATTGTATATAACAATATTATTATAGTATCTGCATCTTTATCTGAGATAGAATAATAAATGTTAAAATAATGGTAATAAATATAGCAAAATATCATCTATAACAGTGTTTCTCAACATTTTGTTGGTATGTACCCCTTTTAAAACCCTGTACGCAACAAGTACCCCTGGCATAGTAAACCTTATCACAAGTACCCCTTGCCAAATATATATTTAATGGTAGTACATGATAATTGGTTCTAAACAATTTCCAAGCATTTACTATTGTTTTTAATTAGCTAAGACACTAATTTTGTGTTGTTTAAATAAGATTTGTCATTTTGTAAATCTTTAAAGGACATCTGAAGAGAGAGGTGTCACAGACCGCAAGGCCGGTCTGCGGATGGGGTCAGTCGATCAGCGTCAGAAATCCTCTCACGCGGTCATTTTGTTCATCACGAAGGGTAACCCGACTTCGCAATTTGATGAACCGACGCACGGAGGGAGCCAACGGACTCACCTCACACATGCAATTCAAAGATCTGCCATCAAGCGAGTTACACAGCCCGCTACTGTAATTATACTAGGACTTTGAGAACGCTCTATTAACCCTTTGTGGTATGCAGGAATCTGGGTCAGATCGGACTATCTGAGCCGGATTGACGCATACGGGTTATAAATGTATACTCCTATTAAACACAGGGTAGCGCCCCACTTTTATAGGACCTGAGTTTTGGGGCTGTCACTACCTGGAAAGTAGGTGTGTTTAAGGCAGGGTTATCTCCTGGCATCAAGGTTGCCACCTCCAGACTCAGAACAAGAAATGTACCAATTTATTAATAATCTGTGTGACTCCGCCCCAGATTGGCCCATCGCAAATCCGAGAGTATATTCATAAGCGGCTTGTGACCCTGTATTAAACGAGGCTATACATGTTGGGTCTATAGCATTCGCTCTACACAGGCCAGATAAAGTGGTTTCTCTACTGATTCCTGATAGCTGAAAATTGCAGTTCAGGTGAATGATAGAACTGATTTCTAGGTATCAGAAAATGTAATTTTTGTCTTGCTGTGCCAAACCTATTTTTAATTATTAATAAATTAAAGTTCTCTTTGTTTAAAGCTTATGAGTTTGGAGGGAATCTTCTTATCTAACAAACAAACAAACACAGAACATTTATATCGCGCTTTTCTCCTGGCGGACTCAAAGCGCCAGAGCTGCAGCCACTAGGACGCGCTCTATAAGCAGTAGCAGTGTTAGGGAAACTTGCACAAGGTCTCCTACTGAATAGGTGCTGGCTTACTGAAGAGGCAGAGCCGAGATTCGAACCCAGGTCGCCTGTGTCAGAGGCAGAGCCCTTAACCATTACACTGTCCAGCCACAAGCTTATCTGAGCCAGTTTGAGCTGGCTTGGGGACATGAGCTGGGTAGCCAAATGGCTCTGCCCAGGGGGGTTGCCCACGTGTGAAATTCTTTCCTGCCCTGACACAGGATGTGGGGGGAAGGTTACTGTACTCTCTGCAATGCTCTCAGAGGGGGGAAAAGAGAAAGGAAAGGCAGTTATTGTTTATTGCAGTTACACAGCACTGACAGTGATGGTGCGGGACCATACAAAAATCGTTGGCGATTACGCACACGACTTTCCGTAATGTTTGCCACAAGAGGTATATGGAGGCTGCCATGATTATTTCCTTTTAAAGTGAACCTCCAGACTAAAAATCTACTCAGCAGCACTGCAAAGGCTTGGTGGTTCTTTAACAGTTTCACAGCATCAGAAGCATTTCTCCCCTGATGTTGTGCAAAGCATGATGGGGTTTCTGATGTTGGTCTCCTTCTGCTGTTTTGGTGCAATTTTTTAAATTTTGAATTTGAGATTTTAATCCTAGCACGCGCAGCTAGGAGGGGTTATCAGGACACAGGACAGTTGGAACTGTGTCTCATGCTCCGTCACCTCCTTTCAACCAAAAAAAAATATGGCTGCCCCATGAAAAAGATGGCTGCCCCCATGAAATCACAAACATTTGCCTGTTCTTTTAAAACAGGGTGGGTAAGAGATTATATTACCTATCTATTTTAATTAACATAAGTAATGTAACTTAATGACAGTATGTTTGTTTAGGCTGAAGTTCCCCTTTAAGCAATACCAGTTGCCGCTAATACTTTCAGCCATAGACTCTAAACAAGCATGCTGCAGATCAGGTGTTTCTGACATTATTGTCAGATCTGACAGATTAGCTGCATGCTTGTTTCTGGTGTTATTCAGACACTTCTTCAGCCAAACAGACCAGCAGGGCTGCCAGGCAACTTGTATTGTTTAACAGGAAATAAACATGGCAGCCTCCAGAGTCTTCTCACTTCAGTTGCCCTTTAAATTTGTTATTCTTGGTTAAGTATATCAAGCCCGAGTACCCCCTGGAACCATAAGAAGTACCCCCTGGGGTACGCGTACCACACGCTGAGACCCTAGGATCTATAACAATGAAAACAAAAATATATTTACAGTCGTAATAAGCTTGGAAAAACATTACCGATATTTTACTACAACTAAACCTAACCCTATTCTCACACAGAACCGTCTCTACCAATGCCTAACCATAAGATCCCTCCTGGTGGTGCCTAAATCTAAGACCCCCCTCTTCCTCCTGGTGGTGCCTAACCCTTCTTGACACCTACGGTAACCGTAAAACTTCCTTCCTGATGCCTAACCATAAAAAAACATGAATACAAAAAGCGATACATTTCTAAGAGAATAAAGTTCAAAACAATAATTTACGATATTATAATTCTCAAAACAAATTTCAAAAATGTATTTATTGAACCACTAATTCTCAAAACGATACATTTTGATTGTATGAACCCGGCACCCGCTATTTATTGGGCACCCGAATTTCTTCTTTGGTGCCCAATAGCTGATATTTTGCATAAGCGCCTATGCGGTTCCCTAATAGTCCATTAGCCCCAGGCACCCAAATTTCCTGATTTCTACTTTAGAAGCTGCAATGGTATGCACCTGGATGGGAGAGGCTGAACCCATCCAGACATTCAGGCAGGCAGGGGTAGGTAAAAGAAAAAAAACAAAAAACTGAAAAGACAAAGGGAAAAAAATGAGCTTGTCCATTTGAAGACAGCAAAAAAAGAATGGCTTGAAGCAGGGATTCTTTTAATTTATACGAGCTGTCCTAATGGGTGGAGGCAGATCTACACCCATTAGCATGCTGCCTTGTTTTCACAGGAAAGGAAAATTACCAAAAGGTGAGTATTACATTTTCCAGTTTGCTGCCAGTGAAACCTTGTTGCATTGTGGACAATAATAGCTGTTTCTAACTGCCGAGCAAGCAGTTTTTTCCTCTCTTCATAGAAACTTGGTAAACAAACATTCCGCAGATATCACGTGGCAGGACTAAATAGGTTGCCACCTGTGATACAGCCTGTATGCATGTTGGATTATTATGGCTCTGTACAAATTAACAAGCTGACACATCATTGCATTCCAGCAGTTCTGGAGGTGTGTTTAGCTTCTAAGGGTACAATGGTTAATTTGCATATATTCAGCAGTGATGTCCTGGGAGACATCTCAAGCTCACTCCAACCTGAATTATCGCAAATTCTTTCTGTTTTAAGAAAGGAAAACTTTTGATTGTAAATCAGGGAAAGATTTTACAATGTGCAAACACAGACTAAATGATTTATGTATAAATATTGTACAAAAAAAACAAAACATGTATTCATTGTGTTATTTTCACTTCAGTTCCTCTAAGCACTATTAAATTATGTCACTGACTAGTTACCTACGCCCGTTTGAAAAAGGGCTCTAGGTCTGTGACGGCCGTGCACAAGCACCCGCCCACCGCACACAAACCCGCCCCATAGCTCCCAACTGTCCCTATTTTAGAGGGACAGTCCCTCTTTGGGCGCCCTTTCCCTCTGTCCCTCTTTCCTCCTTATTTCTCCCTCTTTCAGGACTTTATCCCTCTTTCTATATAAATATATATATTTCTCTACTAAAAATGTGTTTAACTCTAAACTTTATTCCTATCCTTTAAATTGATATATTACTAATTTTAAAATGTTTATATGAAGGAAAATGTGCAAGGATAGAAAGGATCAGTGTGGTTTGAATTATAAAACAACATATTTTTCTTATGAAATCTTTATGGTGTGTGTGACATTGGCATGGTCAGGGTTGTGGCAGGGGCGTGGCGTAAAGAATCAGAATCAAATTTATTTCGCCAAGTACAACGGGGGTTGTACCCGGAATTATTTTTGGCTCATACAGGGTCGGAGATGGTACAAACACATGCAGCAATTCAACACATACAAACAGGTACAGTAGTACAAGTAAGCATATACCTATATATACACATGTCACCTAAAGCTGTAGTGAAGGACGCGTGGGGAAATCTGGAGTGCTATGTGAGGGGAGCAGCCTGCCGACTATCGACGGTGCTCGCTCGCTCCACAGCAGTTCCAGATGCCCCGCAGTGTGTCCCGGAAAGTGTGGATAGAGGAAGAGAGAGAGAAAGGATAGCTAAGAGAGATGAAGAGAAGACCAAGGCAAGAAGAGAGAGACAGAAGCGCAGACTCAGAGTCCATGGGCTGCAGATTAAAAAAACACCCCTGGATCCGGCCCTCAGTCCAGTCGATGTGCAGGGATCTCTGGTGGATGTAGGCAGATGGGACCCCGTGCTTCTGGCCGCTGAAGCGTACAGAGAAAGGACCAAGCTCCAGGGCCCATAGGGATCCAGGTAAACAAAAGGATTCTCCGGCCTTGGTGGATGTGGCCTGCCATGGCGTGTCCCATGTGCACTGAGAGGCTGGGAGCATGGAATGGAGCAGCTGTGACGCCCGATGTGCGGCGACCTGAGTCCGTTGGCAGCGCCTGCTAGCTGTTTGCAGTGGGGGAACGGCCGTGAGATCCTTCCATGCTTTCACCTATCATTAGGGCTAGGTGGTGGTGCTCACAGGCATGCTGGAGGACAGGGACCCGTGGGATGGCTGGAGCCCTCAAGGCAGCTGGTAATGCGTCGGGGTGACTGATGACCACTTGTCCTGGAGCTGGTCTTCTGGTGACTGGAACTAGGCCTTCCAGGGCTTACGGGGAACCAGGGCTGCTGTGTAGGCTGGTCTTGGTGGCCTGGTGGATAAGAGCAGATGGGTACTCTAGAGCTGCACTGTGATGCTGGTGACTATTAAGGCTCGGTGGTGGGGAGCAGAGCCTGGCTTGATGAAGCAGGAGAGGAATCGGGGTGAGCGAAGGGTGCACATACCCCACGGGCTGCAGTGGTGGAGCGGCGCGGCCTTGATTCTCAGTGGCCATAAGGAGCAGAACAGGGAGCATGGTGAGTGGTGGTGTACATACCATCCACATCGCAGCGTTGGAGAGGCCCCGCATGTTTCTGGGATGGCTTCGCCGGGGTGTAGTGGCCCTCAGTACCTGGCAGGGTAACCACATGTCCTTGGCGGCGTCTCCTTTCCCTGGCAGTGGTGTTGGCAGTGGTGTTGAACCTACACCAGTGTGGGACAGGCAGTCCCCGGGTCCTCGGATCGTCGCAGAGCAGCTGCATTTCCTCGGCTGCGTCTGGTTGCCGCGGCAGCAGAGCCGCACCACGTGGGATCCTGCGGGTCCTCGTTCCTCCTATCTTGCTGGCAGCCAGCAGTGGTGGATGGCTCCCTTGCACGGTGGTGAGCAGGGCTGGATCGAGCCGGCAGTGCTGAAGGTGCGGCGAGCACGAGGTCCCCGAACAGCCGATCAGCTGATTGGCCTGCAGCCAGCATCCGAGACCGGGCGCCCCGAACCAGCCCAAGTCTCTGCATGTCCTCTCCCGTGTCTCCGCATCCTCCCCTGTAGACCAGGGGGGACCAGGGAGAGAAAGAGATAGTAAAAGAAAGAAGAGGTCGGAGCCCTGTGGCCGTGGCTACCGGTGCGACGCCATAAAGTTCCCTCTTATCTCAAAAAGTTGGGAGGTATGCCGCCCTGCCTCCTGTCCCAATGGCTGTGTCAGTGCAGGACATGCACAGCAGCGCAAAAGCACTGACAGGGAGATGGGACACTTGTATTTTATTAGGTAGGGTATGACCTCCATTGTATAACGATACTGTATTTTCAAACGTCTCAAAAACACATCTATAATTAAATTCACAAAAACAATGTGAATTGGTAGTTTATGTAAGGTTTATCACAAAAAATGAAGCAGTTGTGCACGCTTCTGTACGCTTTTCAGCAAATCTAACAATGATGTGTAAGAAAAGTGGACACAACTGTGTCAGTGGGCTGAAGACTTTATTGATAACCTTTTGCCTATGCTGAACAATTCAAAAGTCAAAGCATGTTCTTATAGATGCCAGGCACACACCATACAATTTCCTGTTACTATTATCTAACACAGAATGATATGGTGTGTATCTATTTTTTTTATGCTGTGTATCTAGCATGGAATCAATTCATCAAATTGCTTTCGAACCATGTTCGACTTGCAACCACAAAGACAACGTGCAAGTTTCGTGGCGCAACGTCATCAGCAGCCATTAGCTGAACAGAACAGTATCAGCAAACGACGAGATGGCGGCGGGAAGGCGTAGTAGTTGGTGAGCCTCGTTCACGTGGCTTCTAGCGGCCCAATAGGGAGCTGGGTTTCCATAGGTCAAGGAGTGTGGGCGGGGACGTTGTCGTAAAGCGAAACAGCGTGTGTAGAGTACTGGCCTGACTGAAAGCTACTTTGTGTGGAAGGAAAGCAAGCGCCGCTGATTCCCGGGGAAGGAAAACCGGGATCCCGTAATCCAGCGAATCAGTGACTGAGGTGAGTCCCGCGCTAACTGCATACATAGCGATAACGGCGAGACTCCCGCGCTTCATCACAGCACTACACAGCCGCTTCCTCTGCTGCTTGTGCTATATGTCGTCATCCCGGCATGAGGTGGTTTTTTTTTATTATTATGTTTTTACACACCAGGCTCCTGTTACAGCTTCAGATAATGCACCTCAAACACACCGATAACCGGAGAGCTCAAATGTGACCCATTTGTCAAACCAAAGGCCACCTCTGTAGCCTGCCTGCTCCTCCCTCGTCACTGGGGTCACGTGACTATAAGACTAAGTGCATTAGTACAACACTATGAACTTGTCATTAGAGATGTGTTCTCATATCGCCTCTTACTAATTGTTTATGTAACATAATTAAAACATGGCATGGGAGGTCATAAGTAATATATATGTTCCTTTCACACTGCATGTTGCAATACAATGATGCAAAAAAGTTGCATTGTAGGTTTGAAGTGCAATGCGACTGAGTAAGGGGTACTGTGCCATTGAAAGTATACTTGTGCTTCACTGTCATTAGGCCTCATTCACACTTGTAAACACAGGTGACTGTGATTGCATGCCATCTGCGTTGCTGCTCCCTTTCACTACAATGAATGGGTTAGCATTGTGCATTGCAGAAAATGCGTGCAGTGCAGATGTAGTCTGAACTTCTGCCGTGTAATCTGCACTTCTGATATTCTTGTGTGTCACACACCATACATGTTGAAATGTACATGGCAACACATATAGTGTGAATGAGGCTTAGATGCACACGTTGCCCTGCACAGAGCTGTGGAGTCGGTACATAAATCATCCGCCTCAAACTTGGACTCCTCAGTTTATGGAACCACCAACTCTAGGTACCCAAAATTACTCAGACTCCACAGCCCTGGCCCTGTAAATCCATTGTATGCTGCATATTATCATGCCAAAACCAGCTGCACAACTGTGCTGATTTTAATGTACCTGTACCACAGTCATATAATTGCATCGTGTTGGAATGTGATTATATTGTCCGTTGCGACAATGCAACGGATAAAGTGTGAAAGAAGCCTAATTCCTGGAACCCACTAGCTTCTCTTTTCTAAGCGCTTGTGATTTATAAAGCTCTTGCTAATGTAATGCTATAGGGAATGTTTAGAAAATCGCATCTCTCAAGTGAGATCACACAGCATTCAATTCACTTTATTGTCATTGTGTAACACAACGCAATTACTTTGCATGACAACCCCACGGTGCATATAGGGAACATAGTGATAGTACAAGGAAGAGAAGAAATCATACAAGTATGCCAGGTATTACAGATGTTTAAACAATTTGTACAGTGTTAATTATTTCAGAGAGGATTCAGAGTTCATCAAGTTTATGGCGGATTGGAAAAAGCTGTCTTTCAGTCTGTTTGTGTGTGTGCGGATTGATCTAAAACGTTTACCTGATGGAAGGAGCTCAAACAGGGCATTTCCAGGGTGAGTGTTGTCCTTGATAATGTTTTTGGCCCTTCTCACGCTGCGAGTATTATACAAAAGTTTCAGTGATGGTAGTTCAGTGCCAATAATGGCTTCTGCTGTTTTAACAACTCGCTGCAGGGCTTCTCTAGTAGCCTTCATGCAGATGTTGTACCAGGCCGTCATGCAATTGGTCAGCATGCTTTCTATAGTGCATCTGTAGAAATTAACCAGCAGCTTCGGTGGGAGTTTAGCGCGCCTTAGTTTTCTCAGAAAGTAGAGGCGTTGTTGTGTTTTGCCAGTTAGCGCTAAAGCATTGTCAGCCCAGGACAGGTTCTCTGCGATGGTGACTCCCAAAAATTTGAAGCTGGAAACTCTCCACAGCCTCTGCATTGATAATTAGCGGAGTCTTCTTTGTATTTAAGAACAG
Source organism: Hyperolius riggenbachi (assembly GCF_040937935.1). Classification (NCBI taxonomy): domain Eukaryota; kingdom Metazoa; phylum Chordata; class Amphibia; order Anura; family Hyperoliidae; genus Hyperolius; species Hyperolius riggenbachi. The sequence continues at coordinate 136,594,385 of NC_090657.1, forward strand.
GTTGTTAATGTCGCACCATGCAGTCAGGTTCCTAACTTCTTCTCTGTATGCAGCTTCCTCATTTTCTGATATAAGCCCAATGACAGTCGTATCATCTGCAAACTTAACATTACATAAGGAATAGCTTTTCAAATTGCAAGCGCTTCGAAAAGTGCTGCTAGGCGGTCTCAGGCCTAAGGGCTCAGACACCCTATAACCGCTTCTCTGACCGCTTTTTGGCACAATTTTACAGCATTTTTTTTAGAAAGCCCTGGAGGCCAAAAAGCACACAAAAGCGCTTATGAGGTCTTTCACATCTAGAACGCGTGCAGGAGCTGTTCTCCTGCACGCCTTATATGCCCTACTGCGTGTCGTCGTGATGTAGCGGTGCGATGCAATCGGGGGCAGTAGTAATTAATTCAACTAGATGGAAAAACCCCGGCTCCCGACGATTAAAAGCTCCTGGGCGTGTCAAACTGCAACGCATCGAAACGCAGCATCGGGTGTGAAAGATAAGATGAAAGTCTATGGACTTTCATTTTACTTTGGTTAACGCAAAGTTTCGACTTTGCGTTAAACCGCAGAAAACAGGCTCTGGTGTGAAAGAGCCCTTATGGTGTGTCTGAACCCTAAAGATGTAAGGGAATTATGTATTGGGGTATATTCACAGTGGGAAGTTGCAAAAGCAGGATTACAATGGAGGGAAACGTTGCACATGCAATGCATACAGTACAAAGAACATTTTTTTTTTTTTTTTTTATTCCTTTATTTTCAGGAAGTGTTGTAACCTCTGTGTGTTGGATAGAAATAGAATTTATTATGTGGCCTACCGCTTTGTGTAAACAAATGATTTCTGTTACGCTACCATTGATACATGCTATGAGACCTAGTGTAGTTGTGCAGATTCAAATTGCGAACTTGTGACCAGTTAAATAGCAGATGTGTAAATGCATCTGTTAACTCATAAGTAGGAATGGTCGATAATTCAAGTTGATGCACAATTTATGGCACTGTAATTTTGTGCACCTTTGAAATGGATCAATAGTTTGATCCATTTTTAAGCTGCATACTTTTCCATAGAATTTCCCATAAAATCTAAATCGACGCGCAATTTATTTGTATTTCATTGCTTCTTGTCAGCAGTTTCTGGCTTTTTGTTTCTACTAATTGAAGACTTGCATATTTGACAATTTTTGTGACTTACTACTAATGTTTGGGCTGCCTTTAAAATGTACCTGAGGTGTTCAGAGATAAACTTTACTCATTGCATAATTGTGTTCCTTTCATATAGTTTCTAGGGCATTCCTCAAGCCAAATACTTTTTTTTTTGTTTTGTTTTAACACTAATTCTCTATAACTAAACAAGCCTTGCACGCAGCTCCTTTTTGTGCCTTGGCACTGTAACAAGGGCTTATGGGAGTTCTTTCTGGTCAGGAGGAGGAGGTTACTAGCCATTGATTTCAGAGGAGGAGAGGGGACTGAATTTACACACAGGCAAGCTGATAGCATCTCCAGCCCTCAGCCTGTGACAATGAGACAAACAACATGGCTGCCCTCGTATCACAGGAATAAATAATCATAAACGTTTGAAGCTGTTTGCAGCTAGATATGCTATCTAAACTTTAGATAAGATATATAGACAAGTTACTTGTTGTAGTTAGTGTTTCATCTCGGATCTGCTTTAAGAAAAGTACGTACTTGTCTAAAAAGGAAAGCCTCCCACTGGCTCCTATATGTCAGAGTTCCCCAACCCTATCCTCAAGGACCACCAACAGTACATATCTTGCAGAAAACCACAAAGTGGAGTAATTAGTGTCTCAGCAGAACAGATTACCTCTGGATTTCCTCTAAACATTCACTGTTGGTGGGCCTTGAGGACCAGGCTGAGGAACACTGCAGTATATGGCACTAAGGCACTACCATATATATACAAGATGCTTACATGCAGTTTGCATTAACATAGAATTATTAGCATCTCATTAACCATCCTTAACCTCCTTGGCGGTAATCCCAAACTGAGCTCGGGCTATGCTGCGCAGGAGGATTGCTCAGGCCCCGCTGGGCCGATTTACATAATTTTTTTTGTTGTTGCAGGCAGCTAGCACTTTGCTAGCTGCGTGAACTCACCGATCGCCGCTGCTTCCTGTCGACTCGCCGCGTTAGTGAGTTCTTTTTGGCACATACAGGGTCGGTGATGGTGTGGTAATAGCAAGATCAAAGAAATATACAAAGTAGTTCCAGAGATATACAAGCAGTCATCATATTACATTTCATGTTGCACATAACATAAAACCTTTTAGCTACATGGATCCGTCTGAGTGTTATGTCGAGCGGAGCTGCCTGCTACACTCTGTGCGGTGCTCAACTGCTCTGCAGAAATAACGGACACCCCACTGCATGTCTTGGAAACTGCAGGTGGTGAGAGAGAAGAAAAAAAGGAGCGATAGGAGAGAGGTAGATAGCGAGTCTGATGGTCCCCATAGGTGTAGAATAACAGTCCATGCCATGCTTGCAGAAATGTAGTCCTTCGATTACGTCCTGGTCCAGTGCGGAATGGTGGGAAGCTACCAGCCAGGCTGTGCAAGGTGTCGCTGTTGGTGAAGTACAAAAACTTCATAATCAAACTGAAGTGATATTCGGACATCACCGTTCCAAAAAAAAGGGGGGGTAGCAATAACTTTATTGGTAGACAACACCATTTCTTCAGGGGGTGGTGGGGAAGCGAGACCGAAAGAGAGCCAAATGTCCTGCTTGGTGACTGGCTCCCATGTCCTGCTCCCGGAAGAATGCCCTTGTGGAGCAGCCAGTTGTTGGGTGGCATAGCGGTTTGTCTCCTCTACTATTTTATCGATGACCGCATCAGTAAAAAAAGAACTGTAAGTAGGCCAGGGGGTTGTTTGCAGCTACCTTCAGGCCAGGCTCCACAGTAAAAGGGAAATGTTGGGGTGGTGGAGGGGCACCAAATGTGGACATCACTGACCTATGTGGTGATGGAGTCACTGTCACTTGCCAGGGCTGTGGCGTTGCAGTCGGAGCAGTTTTGGGTACCTGGAGTTGGAGTCGGTGGTTTCACAAAATGAGGCGTCGGGGTCAGATGATTTTTGTACTGACTCCACAGCACAGGCTCTCGCTACCTGGGTCAGATGAAAGATCTCCAGGTGTGTCGCTGTCACTCGAGTTTGCCAGTGACTGCAGATTGCTGTCCTCAAACTCCACTTCCGGTGTGGGACGCCTTCTGGAGGCTGACGCCGTACCAGATGGCAGGCAGAAGTCGGTACAGGCGGCAGGCAGCGAGTAGTCAAAATCCAGACAAAAATCGACAACAGGTAAGCAGAATAGTAATCAGAAAAGCAGATCACCCAAGCACTTAGCTCAGACGCAGCTGGGAACCAAATGACTACATTGCATTGAATACAAATACAGTGGGTTGCAAAAGTATTCGGCCCCCTTGAAGTTTTCCACATTTTGTCATATTACTGCCACAAACATGAATCAATTTTATTGGAATTCCACATGAAAGACCAACACAAAGTGGTGTACACATGAGAAGTGGAATGAAAATCATACATGATTCCAAACATTTTTTACAAATAACTGCAAAGGGATGTGTGCATAATTATTAGGCCCCCTTTGATCTGAGTGCAGTCAGTTGCCTATAGACATTGCCTGATGAGTGCTAAGGACTAGAGTGCACCTGTGTGTAATCTAATGTCCGTACAAATACAACTGCTCTGTGAGGGCCTCAGAGGTTGTCTAAGAGAATATTGGGAGCAACAACACAGTGAAGTCCAAAGAACACACAAGATAGGTCAGGGATCAAGTTATTGAGAAATTTAAAGCAGGCTTAGGCTACAAAAAGATTTCCAAAGCCTTGACCATCCCACGGAGCACTGTTCAAGCGATCATTCAGAAATGGAAGGAGTATGGCACAACAGTAAACCTACCAAGACAAGGCCATCCACCTAAACTCACAGGTCTAGCAAGGAGAGTGCTGATCAGAAATGCAGTCAAGAGGCCCATGGTGACTCTGGACGAGCTGCAGAGATCTACAGCTCAGGTGGGAGACTCTGTCCATAGCACAACTATTAGTCGGGCACTGTACAAAGTTGGCCTTTATGGAAGAGTGGCAAGAAGAAAGCCATTGTTAACAGAAAGCATAAGAAGTCCCGTTTGCAGTTTGCCACAAGCCATGTGTGGGACACAGCAACCATGTGGAAGAAGGTGCTCTGGTCAGATGAGACCAAAATGGAGCTTTTTGGCCAAAATGCAAAACGCTATGTGTGGCAGAAAACTAACACTGCACATCACTCTGAACACACCATCCCCACTGTCAAATATGGTTGTGGCAGCATCATGCTCGGGGGGGTGCATCTCTTCAGCAGGGACAGGGAAGCTGGTCAGAGTTGATGGGAAGATGGATGGAGCCAAATACAGGGCAAACTTGGAAGAAAACTTCTTGGAGACTGCAAAAGACTTGAGACTGGGGTGGAGGTTCACCTTCCAGCAGGACAATGACCCTAAACATAAAGCCAGGGCAACAATGGAATGGTTTAAAACAAAACATATCTATGTGTTAGAATGGCCCAGTCAAAGTCCAGATCTAAATCCAATCGAGAATCTGTGGCAAGATCTGAAAACTACTGTTCACAAACTCTTTCCATCTAGTCTGACTGAGCTGGAACTGTTTTGCAAAGAAGAATGGGAAAGGATTTCAGTCTCTAGATGTGCAAAGCTGGTAGAGACATACCCTAAAAGACTGGCAGCTGTAATTGCAGCAAAAGGTGGTTCTACAAAGTATTGACTCAGGCCTGAATAATTACGCACACCCCACTTTGCAGTTATTTATTTGTAAAAAATGTTTGGAATGATGTATGATTTTCGATCCACTTCTCACATGTACACCACTTTGTATTGGTCTTTCACGTGGAATTCCAATAAAATTGATGCATGTTTGTGGCAGTAATGTGACAAAATGTGGAAAACTTCAAGGGGGCCGAATACTTTTGCAACCCACTGTACATTTATCGCCTTATGTCCAATACAATGTGTAATTGGGCCAATCGCCTTAAAACATTTTAATTTGCCTCACTTCCCCCTGATGACATCACAAAGCACAGTCGCTCTGCCATCCTGAGTGGCCGCCGGAATTCCGGAACGAGATCAGATGTAAAGGGGATTCCGGTGGCTGGGGAAAGAAGCCTGGAGTCCCGCTAGCCAGCGCTGATCACACGTGGAACCCAGGCAACCAATAGAAGCAGCGGTTTAAGCTAGCCCGAGCTGAGCTCGGGCTTATCACTTTTAGCTCCCGAGTCCTTGCCCGAGCTCAGCTCGGGAATACCGCCAGGGGGGTTAAGTGGCCTATGTGGTGGGACTCGGGGCTGTGGAGTCGGTACAAAAATCCTCCGACTCAGTTTAGGATTCCACCGACTCCTCTAATTTTGCATATTACAATATTGTTGTTTGAAAGTATGTAACATAAAATTAGTCTCAACTGCCAAAGCTTAGGAATTTTAAAAGACAATTGAAGTAAGGATATGTAGACTGCCATATTTATTCCCTTTAGTCATAGACTAAAACTAGTCCTTGGTAAGAGTACTTGTAAAAGGTACAGATCGGAGCAAAGAACATCTATCAGGCCCTAGGCAATGTAACTGTGGGTACATGTAAGAATGATGTGCAGGTACTCTGCAGGGGAATGAGGAGATTCTTCCTCCTATTATACATTCTTCATGCACAATCTGAACATGGATCAGGCCCTAGGCAATGTAACTGGGTACATATAAAGGTGGCCATACACTGTTCGATTTGCCATCACATTGACCAACAGACTCCTCTCTGATCGAATCTGATCAGAGAGTGATCATATGGCTGCCTTTACTGCAAACAGATTGTGAATCGATTTCAGCATGTGAATCGGCGCCAGCTATACATTACCTGTTCCGGCTGGCTTTAGTCCCCCCTCTGCCCCCGCTGCTCCTTCTTCTGCTGGGCTCCAGGTTCCGGCTGGCTTCACTTCTTTCTGGCTGGGGAAGTTTAAACAGTAGAGGGCACTCTATTGTTTAAACTCCCTATCGGGACAGGAAGTAAGTGAAGCCAGCCGTAACCCAGCGGAGAAGGAGCAGCGGGGACAGAGGGGATACGTGCCAGCGGAGCAGGTAATGTATTGCCGCCAGCGTCAGTCGTCGGGCATTCGAACGCCGTTTATCGACGCACTCGCCGGCGATCAAGCGAAATCTTCTGCACAAACCGTTTGGGAGCGATTGATTTCGGACGGAAATCGTTCTGTCAGCGTTTGCGCAACGATTTCACAGCAGATTCGATAAGTGATCGAATCAGTTGTATATCAGCGGGAGAATCGTTAGGTATATGGGCCCCTTAAGAGTGATGTGCAGGAGAATGAGGCGATTCTTCCTCTATTACACATTCTTCTGGCACAATCTGAACCAGGTTTATGGGCGATAGACAACACCTCTGTGTTCAATGTGCACAACATTCTCAGTGGATTCCCTGCAGCTCTGTGGGGAGTGCATATGTAGAGTATAGTACTACTGTGTAACAAAGTAAACCTGAGATAGATGAAATTCAATTTTTATACAAGGGCTGTGGAGTCGGGGCAACTTTGGGCACCCGGAGTTGAAGTCGTGGTTTCATAAACAGGAGTTGGAGTCGGAAGATTTTTGTACCGACTCCACAGCCCTGTTTTATACATACCTGGGGCTTCCTCCAGCCCCCTACAGGCTAATCAGTCCCTCGCTGTCGTCCTCCACCACCTGGATTTTCTGCTATGAGTCCAGGTACTTGAGCCAGTCTGGTGTAGTGCGCATGCACACACACTCCGCCGCCGGGAGCGTACTACACCTGCTATTGCGTAGGTGCAGAATTTTCCTGGCTGTAGGAGCGGCACGTAACCGGACTGCGCTGACTGGCTGAATTATCGGGACTCCTAGCAGAAGATTCAGGTGGTGGAGGACAGTGAGGGACTGACTGGCCTGAAGGGGGCTGGAGGAAGCCCCAGGTATGGGTAACCTTTTTCTTTTTCATCCGTCTCGGGTACCTTTTTAATTCGTAGTCACCAAACCAAATTTTAACATATCAAATTATTTGATTTCATGAGCAAAGTGAGTGCATACATTTGCATAAATCAGCATCAATGCAGAATTATTTCCATCTCATTGACCATCTCTTTTAGTGACACGGCTACACATCAGGCTTTATTCTTGCAGCATAAATGTTATTTAGTATATATGAGATTCCTGTGTACACCTCATATATACTGTACATTCAGAATCAGATATGTATATCTGACTTTAAAAATAAGGGGACTGCTTTTATTGAAGCAGAACAAATAACTCATTTTGATTGGTTTCTTTTTTGTGGACTAAGCACAGCTTTTACCAGATATGTATATTTGTGTGTATCTATCTATCTCTCCTCTATCATAAAACCCCTGTGTCCGTGCGCTGTCCCTGTGTAGCGTTGTTCGTGCACTGCGCAGCACGGACAACGTTACACAGGGATAGCGTGGGACCAGGGTGGCCTGTCGCCGGGCGTGCAGCGGGTCAGCGGGCGGCCGGGTTTGCGGCGGGTGCGCGCATGCGTGGTGACACTGCGGCGGAGAGTGAGAGGGGATGGGGATTCCACACAGACCTAGAGCCCGGTTTTAAACTGGCTTAGGTATAGTATAGTATATTATAATTTGATGACTATTATCTGAGAAATAGAACATTTTATTATATGTTCTATTTTAATTACAGTTTTAAGTTCACTAGGAGTCGGAGTGCATTTTTTTTTCTGACTCCAGGCACCCAAAATTACTCCGACTCCACAACCCTGGTGGTACTTCAAAGTCTGGTCTCCATTATTCCCTTTTGAATGAAGTGGTTTTTTTCCTTTAAGTAGCGTGCAGTGTCTGTACAAGCTTGTGCCTGAAACTGTCGGTTTACCTAGGTTGCACGCTTAGTTTGTAATGACCCAAAAAATAGCGCAACATTAACTTTGAAAAGAGAAGCTACCGAGAGAAATGGCAAATGCTTCAGTTGTCCTTGCATGTGTTGTTGCTAACAAGTTGCTGCTATTCTAAGAGCTCGTTTCCACTATCGCGAATCCGGATGCGTCCAACGCATGCGGATTCGCACATGTAATGCAAGTGGATGGGCCTGTTTCCACTGTAGCGTTGTTGAGGTATGTTTTTTTTCAGCGGTAAAAAAACGCACAAAAGAGCCGCAGAATTCGCCTGCGAATGGAATGCATGCGAATCGCCTGCAATGTATTTAATGGGGAAATCGCATACGGTTTCCCCATGCGTTTTTTTGACGCGAATTCGCATAGGTACCAATGTAAATTCACACAGGCAGTGACATGGTTAAAATCGCATATACCCTCACCTATGCGAATTCGCGGCAAAAAACGCATGGGGAATCTCATCCGCATGCGATTTCATCAGTGGTGGAATCCAGGCGATTCCACACCGCAATAGTGAAAACGAGCCCTAAAACCTTTTGCTACTGAACTGAACTTTTAGGTATTCCTGCTGGACTGTCAGCATACCTAGTTGCTTTGCCAAAACTCTTGCTTAACCAGCCGGGCGAGCCCGTCCATTACCGCCGGATGCTGCCGCTCAGGCCCTGCTGGGCCAATTTGCATGAAATAAAAAGCAGCACACGCAGCCTGCACTTTGCCAGCCGCGTGTGCTACCTGATCGCCGCCGCAGCGGCGAAAGGGGGTCCCCCCCAGCTGCCTGAGCCCAGCGTAGCCGGAACAAACAGTTCCGGCCAGCGCTAAGGGCTGGTTCGGAGGCGGCTGACGTCAGGACGTCGGCTGACGTCCATGACGTTACTCCGCTCGTCGCCATGGCGACAAGGTAAGCGAAACAAGGAAGGCTGCTCATTGCAGCCTTCCTTGTTACTTCTGGTCGTCGGAGGCGATCAGAACGCATCCGGAGCGACCTCTAGTGGGCTTTCCTGCAGCCAACTTTCAGTTGGCTGCATGAAATAGTTTTTTTTTTTTTTTTTATTAAAAAAAAAAAACCCTCCCGCAGCCGCCCTGGCGATCTCAATAGACCACCAGGGTGGTTGATAAACTGGTTTGTTGCTTCTAAGTTTTATGTACTTAATGACATAATGAATCATTGCCTTCGATCATGGATTTCATGTGCTAAATTAATTTTAAGCAAACTCTCTACCTGGTGAGTTAATTGCAGTGCACCGCTGGTTAAACACTGCAAAATACTCTCCATAGTAGTCCCTGGACGCGGTCTCCAATGCTATAAAATAGTTACTAACCGTTATGAGTAGAACGATGCAACATTTCATGGTCGCACACCGGCTGCTGACCTGGAAGAGCATAGCAAAGGTCAGCAGCCATCTTGGATAACATGGGCATCGGTGCTGGGGAAAAATAAACGGATCCAGGGGTGGGGGAGTGGCAAAAATACAGTAAGGTGTATGCTATCTTCATTTTGAACACGTCCATGTGTTTGTTTGTTTTTTTTTTTTTTTTTCTTTGTTTTTTGTTTTGTTTTAGACTGGTCAGGAATTCAAACCTAAATGGTGTGTTTCTGAACATAGTTACAGATTTCCCAGAAGGGTTCTGGTGAACCAGAACTCCTAGGAGTATGTAACGGACTGAGAGAGATCAAAAAGCCTCTTTGCTAAAATGCTATGCAAAACTGAAATTTGCTTTCTTAGAACAGAAGGTATTTGTGAAAATTCAGGCTGGAGTGAGCTCTGAGGTGTCCCACAATGCTTCACTGCTGGATATGCAAATCATCTCTGTTCCTGATAGCTAAACACACCTCCAGAACAGCTGAAATGCAATGATGTGTCAGCTTGTTAATATTACATATTCAGCAGTGATACACTGGGACACTTTAGAGGTCACTCCAATCCATATTATCACAAATACCTTCTGTTTTGAGAAGGCAAGCTTTTGTTCTTCTGAACATAATGAGACTTGCATTTAACCACTTGATGACTCAGCCTTTACCCCCCCCCCCCCCTTAAGGACCAGCGCTGATTTTGCTGATCTGTGCTGGGTGGGCTCTACAGCCCCCAGCACAGATCAAACACCAGGCAGAGCGACCAGATCGCACCCCCCTTTTTTCCCCACTAGGGGGATGATGTGCTGGGGGGGTCTGATCGCTCCTGCCTGCGTGTGGCTGGTGGGGGGGGGGCACCTCAAAGCCCCCTCCACCGCAGGATTCTCGCTCTCCTCCCTCCCTTCCCCGGAGAGCGGAGGCTGCACAGGAACGGATCTGTCCTGTGCAGCCTCTAACAGGCTCCTGACTGTCATGTGACAGCGGTCCCCGGCCGCTGATTGGCCGGGGATCACTGATCTAGTACAACGCTGCTACTGTTAGCAGTGTTGTACAAATGTAAACAAAGCGGATTATTTCCGCTTGTGTTTACGTTTAGCCTGCGAGCCGCGATTGACGGCCCGCATGCTATTCACGGAGCCCCCCGCCGTGAATGGACAGGAAGCGGCTGTTTCCTGATTAATTAGCCTGCAGCCGGCGACGCAGATGTGCGTCGCTGGTCCTGCAGCTGCCACTTTGCCGGCGTGTGTTATGAGTGCGCGGTCGGCAAGTGGTTAAACTTATATGATCTTTAGTTTCCAAAATCAGCCTGTGGATAGACAGGATACATAGATTGACATATTAGTGGGTCAAGTGTTCACGTGTGATTTCAGCCTGCTGTCACTTTGAGCAATCACATTTGATTTTTTTTTTTTTTTTTCTGGACATTTTCCAAATGTGGGATCATTTTGTAAATTTGCATGATCTACATTGACTAGCAGCTGGCACTAAGCATAAAAAATGGGCGACATAATGTTTGCATACATTTTTCACGGAGTGTTGTAATTTGTAAATGTTCTTTAATACAGTGTCTTAGCAGTTCAGCTGTAGAAAATTGAATTTTGTGTCTCTTAAAGGTCAACTATTTCCTGAAAAATTGTGAAAATTTTAACTAAATACAATCCATATTTCTAAACTGTGCCCACAATACCTGCTAAATACCTATTGTGTTTGTGGTAACTGAAATAGGCGTTTCATTCTCCATGCCTCCAAATCTCACTAAAACTGGAAAAATCCAATTTAATACAAGCAATATTTGTAATATGCCAGGCAATTACAATATGAAGAGTGGGTTCTTGAGTCAAGTGCTAATGTCAGTTGTGAGATAAAGAATTTTTTGGGGAAATTGCAATTATAAAAAGGATCTGTTCACATCTGCCTGACCCATTTATTTAAAAAATGGCATCTGTAGAAAGTTTTATGCAAAGAACAGCTATCCTATGAATGCATGAACTGATTTTTATTTTGAAATGAGATAAAATATAAGTTTGCTGTAGGTGCTCAAGAAACAACTTGTACATTTTTGTTGTCTCTACCACATTCTAGTATCCAGACTACACCTGCATAACCCATTCTGATAAATGCCCTGTATGAAAAAAAAAAAAACACAAAATGGAGACAAATATGCCTAAATTTGTAATTTGAAACATTGAAACGAAAAACCAATTGTTGGGCTACAGTGTTCTCCCTAGGCTCTTTTAGCCGGGTGCTACACCCAGCTAATTTTGGTGAGCACCCGGCTGTTATTGGCTCGCCTCCTCCTATGCTGTAATCACAGTTGCATTGGCCTTGAATTACCCCCCTCGCACCATACTCTCCTACTTTTTCATGCCACCCGGCTGGGAAAAAACTTCTGGGGAGAACACTGGGCTATAAGCTTTCGCACTTGATACACCGTACATTACTAAATTGCCAACACGTGAGCAGTTTTTAATGTTAACAAATGCTATCTTGTCCATAAAACTACACCGGTGAGATTCTCTAAAATTGAGTGGTTTGGCCTGATGCCACAATTCAGGTTTCTGACATGAAAATTTTCTACGGCACTCTGTTTTCTAAAGAGTGTACACGGCTCTGCTAAAATATTGTATAAACCTGCATTTCGGAAAGACCTCTTATCTTATGATTTCTCTACCTGGTTTTGAAATTATATGCCTGGCCATTTTTTGTCTTTTGTGAAGTTTCTCCGGAATTCAGCAACCATGTCTACCAAAAAGCCCAAAAAGAACCTGACAAACAGTGAAGATCCCATCGATTTAGACCGAAGAATTTTTGTTGGAAATTTACCCACAAACCACATGAGCTACGATGATTTTGAAGAAATATTTTCCAAATATGGAACTATTACTGGTCAGTATAGGTTACATCTATTTTTAATGGAAGTAATGAAAGTACTTAATTTATACACAGAATGTTAATCTGAAAGAAGGGAAGATGCGTTGACTTTGAGCAAGCCTACAATGTGCTTCTACATAGTTCAACACCCTTAGAATGCAATTTCTATGAGGCATATACGACATGGTTTTGTCTTAATACTTAAAGCTGAACTTCAGGCAGAGTGAATAGTAATTTCCCAGTCATTTTACTAGTTAACCTTGGACAAGACTTTGTTCTATATACCTATTTAATTTCCTGAAAAGTATATTTTGTTGTCTCTATAGCGCCTTAATTTTGCTGCACCTTTTTAAATCCCGAGACTTTCTCTCGTTACACTTCAATGGCGGTAGGATTCTTTCCTGATTTTTAGGGTCTAAAAGCCGATACAATTTTAAAAAATTTGGGTTTAGACCCTAAAAGCAAGGAAAAACCTCGTACCCCAGGAGAGCCTACAGCAGCCCTTGCACTTAACGTCCTAGAATCCAGGTCTGCAATTCTCCCTCTATCCTATGGGTAGCACTATAACCTTATAGTGAGATTGCCAGCTGTTGTCATGCCGACAGACTGCAATTTCACCAAAGTGATCCAGAGCCTCCAAGGACCGGAAGGAGAATGGCTGCCGGCGTGTGGATCCTGGGGAAAGTGAGTTACAAAGCATGCTATGCATTAACTTCCTGGTGCTTATCACGAGTCAGGCTCGGGGTTACCGCTTTGGGTAGCGGTTTTCTACCCTTAGCCTGATTTGGGGTTACCGCTAAGGAGGTTTAAGATGGGCTAAATCCCATCCGTATGGATTTTAGTTACAAGGAGAATCATGTAATCTGGGTGGAAGTGTTAATATTTCACAATTTATCGCTGAAACTTTTTTTTTTCACACCCCTCTATGGAGAATATTGATTATTTCAAATAATTGCTGTTCTGCGGACTGCAGCCACTAACAGGCCAGTTCAGTTTCACAGGTTAAACTCAGTTTTGCTCATCCCTGCCTATATTCTCTGCCGACCAATGTCTCTGGATGTTAGTGGGGTAAACCCCAAATTAGCGATCTAAGAGTAGTCAAGGTGCTGCTGCACAAGCATTGAAAAGGAGGGCATCTATAATAAAAAAAAGCACTCCTTTCTGGAGCATTCTTACCTGCTGTAGTGGCTGGTGAAACCCTTATGGGTGTCCAGCGGTTGCACTTTTATCCCTCTTGAGCCAGCGATCCAATGGGGTGAAGCCAATTGTGCTCCATAGGAGTTGGTCACATCGGTTCTTAGTCTTCCCTTGATAAGGCAGCAGGGGTAGCATTGTCGCCGGCTTGGTTGATCTCCTTGTGGATGGGAATTCTGGTGGTGTGGAAAACTGTGGTGGCTCATGTGATTGCCTCACCCTTTCCGCTGTGGAGTGAACGTTAGCTGCAAGGAAACGAAACGCAGGAAGTGCCATGGGAGTTTAAAGCTTTTTAGTAACAAACAGCAATACGTTTTTTTTTTGGGGGGGGGGGGGGGGGGGTGCCCTTGCTTTTCCAGGCTAATACAATGAATTGTTGCTGTTTGCACGAGCGGCTCTGGCTTACTGCACAGGCACGGCTGTACTCGAGAGCAGAATGGTTGTGCTAGTGCATGAAGAGGAGCGTGGACAAGATAATAAATCTGGCAAGCTCTTGTCCGATTTTCTTGTGTGTGTCTGTGTGTGGCAACAGTGGGGGCCAGGAGGGTGTTTGTAAGCCTCTGCAGGAATTTTTTATACCGCCAGGAGGGTTAAGCCACATACATACTTTTTAGGTTTTTCCTTCGCTGAAAATCTACAGTGTGCTAGTGTTCCCTAACTTTTGAAGTGATGGTTGGTGTCCCAGAAATGCTTAACACCTCTTGCTCCAGTGGGAACTTTTGTTGACGTTCCTACAGTAAATCCCCTTTCACTTATCCTTCCCACTCTGTAGAACAGGGCATTCTGCCTGGCAGGAGCTGAGCAGCATTTATGAATAGGATAACAAATATTTGTTTTAAAGCAAAAAAATTTTTTTTCCCACAAAGGTGTCTTCAGATTTTACTTTTGTGTAAAATCCTCTCTGAGGTTGTCAGGTTCACAGTTTGTGTAAGCAATTGTTAGACAAGCAGTAAAAACCTAAAAATATTATATTACTTCAGACTGGTCACATGAACACCTATGCTGTCCTATATCTTTGACTGTAGACACTTCAGTTGTACTTATGTGGCTCACTGCCAGTAGTTCAGCTTTAATTATGTTTATGTTTAAACCATGTAGATGTGTGTGTGATGCCTCCCAAAAAAGTCACGTAAAAACAGTATCTTCCTAAGCCACCAATGTGTACTTTTTACTTTGCACGATAAGTGGCTTTATACAGACTTGTCCTTAAAATAATTGACCACTTTTTTGTTATAGAACATCTCAAATAAGAAACAATGGAGGTATTTTTGGCTTTAACTTCTGTTAATTTTCCAGCCTTGTCCATGTTCCGTGGTTATGGGTTTGTGCAGTTTAAGCTGGAAGAAGAGGCTGATGCTGCTGTGAAGGGTGAAAATGGTCGTGTATATAAGAGTTATAGATTAGGTAAGGCATATTTTAGTAAACAAAAACAAAAAAAAACTACAGAATGTTTTTAATTGTGTGGCTTTTCTCACTACATTATCTGTCTACACAAAGGAAGTATCCTTAAAACTTGATGCTTAGACATTATGGACTGATTTCTGTTCTTCAATTTGTATTAGGTTTAGAGTTGGAACAGTGCTAATATTTCATTTTTTGGGAGCTCAGACTGCTGGTCTTTTTACTGACAAGTCACATTTCTGCTACCAAACCTTTCCCGTCAACTCTGCTTGTGGAGCTCCAGAAAGGAATCCGTGAAACATTACAGTAATTATGCAGCAAATACTAATGTCACAACTCATCAGTTTTCTTTAGAGCTAAAGTTCTACATATACTTGGAAAAGTAATGGGCCTATTCATAAAGCATGGTTATCTGAAAATGCATTGCCATTTTCTCGTCTTCCACTTCTATGAATTTGATGTTTTTTAAAAATGATTAAATTTTGTTTTTGAAAATTAGTGCTTTAATGTACCATGGAAATTCATGGCTTCAGTTGTATGGACTAAGGCCTCGTTCACATCTGCTGTGCTGAGAAGCGTGTGAAAGTGCGTGGTAAAAACCGCATGCACCTGTGCGCGTTTCTGTGCATTGCGATGTGCTTCTTTAAAGCACGTTTTGCTTATTGTAGTAGTTGTCAATAAAGCTTTCTTTTTATATGTAAATGTTTTAGTTTTTTTTTCTCCAATTGGGGTAAAAAACGCATGAGCTTCTATGTGCTTGAAAATCGCACCCATTTACTTGCATTGATGTGCGCTTTACAGCTCAACGCACAGAAATGGATGCAACCCTACTTTTTTTTTTTTTTTTTACACTACTCAAAGCATCGCATAGATGTGAACCAGCTACATTTAATTACATGGGAAATTAATACCTTGCTGAACGCACAGGGCAGTGCGCTGTGAAAAGCTCACAGAAACGTCCCTGATGTGAACAAGGCCTAATAGGTCACCAGCTGTAGCCGTTTATCTCACCAGAAAAGGTTTGTGGTGCACAGTCTATTGAATTACATTGTTGCTGCATACTGCTTCTTAAAGTATACCTGAACTGAGGGGGATATAAAGGCTCCCATATATATTCCCTTTTAGACAATACCAATTGCCAGGCTTACCTGCTGATAATCTGCCTCAAATACTTTCAGCCATAGATTTTTTTTTTTCAAGGATACCTTAGCTCACAGATCAATAATAGGGGGAGCAGGCATGTTTAGAGGGCTCTCCCCATGCCCACCGCTCCCGCTGTTGTGAGGTCACAAATACGTAGTGCGCCTGCGCAGATTGCTTCCAGCCACACAAACACACTACGCCGGTGGCCCCGGTGCTGCGCTGGCTCCTGTGTTCTCGTCCCGCGCTGAGGGGACTTTGGAATTTTTCGGGAGCGGAGTCCTCCCAAAGACAGGTGGCGCACACGCGAATGCGTCAGAGGGCGCGTGTGCAGTGTGGAGCGACCCGTCTTCGAGTGCACTCGGGCTCCCGAAGCATTTCCGAAGCCTCCCTTCGGCCGAGAGACAGCTGTATTTGACCGAAACGGTCGATTACCGCTACGAAGGAGCCAGGACAGCAGCGGGCACCGGGAGAGGAGAGGGAGTGCTCTATGGCAGGGATTTTCAATCTTTTCACTAATTGTACCACTTTTATCACCTGAAAATTTAGAAGTACCACCCGTGGGCCTGCGCAGTAGAGCAGACCCGATCAGGCTCGGCTGTTTCCACCAAAATCAAAGCGGAGAGCTGCTACGGCGAATGCTGGTATGCTGACAAGGAGATCTTTGGGCGTCCTTTTGCTGGATCCCCTCTACTGTGGAAGAAGGTGGAAGCCTCTTTAGCCCCCGAGGTCCTCACTGTGCTGCCCTGCAGAATAGTTCAGACCTCAGATCAACAGTAACCCGACTGTCACTGTCACTGTGCACCGATTGCCTGACTGTCTCTTCACCACTGATCTGAGGTCTGAAGTATGCCGCAGGACAGCACAGCGGGGAGCGAACGAGGGGAGCTGAACTTTGTGGAGTCAAGATGGGATGATGACAAATGGCAGACAAACCTGGTGTGTACCACCTGGCCAACAGCAAAGTACCACTGGTGGTACGCGTACCACAGGTTGAAAAGCCCTGCTCTATGGGACCCAGAGCCTCCCTCTCCTTAGGTGAGTATCTTGACTTACCTGGTTCCCATTAGCTTTAAGGTATCAGTTAACAAGCATACAGATCAGATATTTCTGACTGATGTCTGACTTGATCTAGTCGTACTTCAGTTGCAAGCTGCATGCTTGTTTTCAGGTGTATGATCCAGATACTACTGCGGCCAAAGAGATCAGCAGGATGCCAGGCAACTGGTATGGTTTAAAAGGAAATAAACATGGCAGCCTCTCCGTGTCCTTCAAATTTATTTTCTGCAGTAAACTAGTTAAGCTGTTTGGGGGGATCACTGTTTTCCACTGTAAAATTTAGTTTTGCATTCCTACACCTTTTGCTGTAGTAAACCACTGACTTTAGTAAACTCAGTCCCCAGGTCCCGACCATGTGCCTGTATGAATATACTACGTATGACTATTTCTGGTACAGTAAATCACTTGTCTGAATCCATTGAAGTTTACTATAAAAGGATTTACTATCCGATCTAGCCATATCCAAGTTGCCATTCTTATTTAATCTCCCTGGTGACGGAAGCCAAACAGGAAATCCCGTTCTGAAGGGGATTTCCTGTTTGCTTTGATCGCCGGAGGCGATTGGAGGGGGATTCCTCTGCACAGCGGCTATCAGGTAGCTAGCGCTAGGCTAGCTACAGGATTTAAAAAAAAAAAAAAAAAAATTCAAGTGCTGCACTGCCCCCTGGCGGATTTAATAGACCGCCAGGGAGGCTAAATAAAAACACTTCCATTGTGCACAGCCTATTCCCATCCTGCTATGAATAGTTCCTTTTTTGTCTTTTTAAAGCGGACCTGAACTCAGAATATCCTCTGTGCTCTAAAAGATGCACAACAGCATAATAACCTTTTAAAGGGAGGGTTCACGGTCTAAGTGAAAATAATAAAAAATACTAATCCACTTACCTGGGGCTTCCTCCAGGACGTGCCCTCGACGCCGCTCCGGAGGCTCCCGGTCTTCTACGGTGGCTCACCCGACCTGGCCAAGCCGGCTTCCAGGTCGGGCTCTTGTGCGCTCCAACGTGCGTCTCACACCGTCACGCTGCCATCATCGGACATGCTCCAGGCTGTACTGCGCAGGCACAGAACTACTGCGCCTGCACACTACAGCTTGGAGGACGTCCGATGACAGCGTGAGACACACGTTGGAGCGCACAAGAGCCCGACCTGGAAGCCGGCCTGGCCAGGTCGGGTGAGCAACCGGAGAAGACCGGGAGCCTCCGGAGCAGCGTCGAGGGCACGTCCTGCCTGCCACGGGCTGGAGGAAGCCCCAGGTAAGTGGATTAGTATTTTTATTATTTTCACTTAGACCGTGAACCCTCCCTTTAAACAAAAAACATTTTTGTTACAGCTGATATAAATCTGCAGTTTGTCTACTTCCTGCTTTCATGGAAGCAGCCATGTTAACATCCTGTGCTTTCAAATTAACTAATTAGCAGCAGATGTAGTAACTGGGCAGTGAGGGTTCCCATCTACTTGGGAAGACCTACTCTGTGTGCGCCCAGCCAGCCCCCCCCCCCCCCCCCCCCCTTTGGTCTTTAAATCAAATATTATAGGGAAAATTCACTCAAATCCTTGGTTGAATAACATCCGTGTTATGGAAAAAAGTAACATTGACTCTTTAGTGTATTGTATGTGACCATGGGGTGGGTCCATACTTCACACATATAAATGCACCTGTCTTCGGAAGCACTTGGTCACAGCAGTGGACCGAGGGCCCAAAGAGGACAAGGGCGGCTGTCTGGAAGCCAGAGCCTCACCTCTGCATCGGTTAGTATCTAAAGCTATGTTTTTTGTTTTATTCCCTCACGGTTTAGATTTTGATTTGTTTCAACAATGAGACATTTGGTAACTGGAACTAAAGCTGGAGTTCCATATTAACTTTGTGCAGAAACTTGACAATAAACATAGTCCTGAAGCAACTATGTGTCCTATTAGCAGTGTTTTTATTATAAGTATTGTGGCCAGTAACATGTCTATATTAGAATAACCACCGTGAATTGTATACATATTTCTATCTTGCTATAAGCTTGTGTATTGCTTGTTTGTAATTATGTACCTTTTTTTTAAAAGGATTAACTATATCTGTAGCATACACTGAATAGTTTGCGTTACTTGCTGTCACTCAATGAAGCTTATAGTTGTGTTGTAAATATACCTAGAATGTCTAGAGCTATTATATTGGGGAAATTCAATTTATCCACCAGTATGTTTTTGGTATGTGCGAGGAAAGCAGAGTGCCCTGAAGAAACCAACACAAGCAGATGAACTCCATGCAGGTAGCATCCTGACCTCGTTTTTACACTAGAGACTCCAGTGCTACAAAGCAAGAATGCCATCCACTTACTGTGCTTCCTCTAATCGTGTTAAAGTTATTGGGAGTCATGTTGAGAAGGGGGGAAAAAAAGCCAGATACTTTACTTACCTGAGGGGAGGCTCTGTGTCCTAATGAGCCTTCCCTCTCATCTCCCGGTGCCGCGCTGGCTTCCCCGTTTGAATCTGTTGTTGCGGGGGGCTTCGGGAGCAGTCCTCCCGAAGACAGGCAGCTTCCATACTGCACACGCATGAGTACTCGAGAGAGGGTTCTCACGCGTGCTCATTATGGAGCAGCACGTCTTCGAAAGCACTGGTGCTTCCGAAGCCTCCCTTCAGCGGCAGAGACAGCAGCATTTGACTGAATTGTTCGAATGCTGCTACGGGGGATCCTGCTCTGGAACAGGCACCCGGAGAGGGAAGGCTCATTAGGACCCAGAGCCTTCCCACTCATGTTTTTTTTTTTTTTTCAGCACGGTTCCCATTGACTTCAAAAAGGATGTGACATAATTTCCTCTTAAGAGAAGGGGATGGTGACATTGGCCTCAATTCACTAAGCTTAAAGTGAATCAGAGATAAACTTTTACTCATTGCATAATTGTGTTCCTTTCATATAGTTTATAGGGTGTTCCTCAAGCCAAATACTTTTATTTGTTTTAATGATCTAATTCCCTATAAACTAAACCAGCCTCGCTCACCGCTTTTTCAGAGAGCCTTGGCACTCAGTCCCAGGTAGCAAGGGTTTATGGGAGCTCAGTCTGGGCAGGAGGAGGAGGAGGTTACTAGCCAGAGATTTTAGAGGCAGAGGGGAGGCGGGGGGAGTGAAATTTTACACAGTCTGAGGGCTGGAGATGCTATCAGTGTGCCTAAGTGTAGTGTGACAAACAGAACATGGCTGCCCTCATTGTATCACAGGAATAAATAAGCATAAACTTTTGAAGCTATTTCCTGCTAGATTTGCTGTGTAAACTATCTAAACTTTGGATAAGATATTTAGACAAGTTACTTGTTATAGTTACTTTTTCATCTCGGTTCCGCTTTAACTCCTTTCTTCTTAGAGTTATCACCATGGTGAAAATGCAAGTAATAGGAATAGTCGGACATTGGTGGAGTTGTAATGTTGATGTGCCTGAGGCTCATGTACAAATGGCCAATGACCTCTCCAACTACATTGTTCTTGGGGTAGTTAGAAAGGTTAGAGAGGACGGAGAAAGGAACATGCCTAGCAAGCATCTGGGAACAGCAAATCTGAAAAACTTGTTTTTTTTGTTTTGTTTTGTTTTTCCCCTATTTTCATTATGCTTTGGGCTATTTTATTAATAACAGAAGTGTTAACCTGTGACCAAATGCAGCCAAATTTAAATTTTGAACTGTTGATTTGATTTGAGGTCCGTCTCATGAAGGTAGAAGGTTGCAGCTGGTTCATGGGGCAGATCATGTCGGGTTTTTTAATACAGGATTTAGACTAACTATTTCACCTAGAAGGGGTTTACCCCTTTAAAAAACAGAGCACTTTTCACCTGTCAGCGCTCCTTTCATTCATTCGCCTATAAATTTATTACTACTTATCACATACTTATTTTTTTCGCTACCAGTTAGGCTTTCTTTGGGGGGGGGGGGGGGGGGGTACTTTTTGCTAAACATTATTTTATTCTAACTGCGTTTTAACGGGAATAATAAGAAAAAATTAAAAAATTATTTCTCAGTTTTCGGCCATTATAGTTTAAGAATACATGCTACCATTATTAAAACCCACACATTTTATTTGCCCATTTGTCCTGCTTATTGCAATATATACAATTTTTACCTAGTACAATCTATGGTGCCAATATTGTAGTTGGAAATAAAGGTGCATATTTTCCAGTTTTGCCTCCATCTCTAACTACAAGCCCATAATTTATAAAGTAACAGTAATATACCCTCTTTACATACATACTAAAAAGCACAGTTCTTAAGGCAACTGTGTATTTTTTTTATTTATTTTTTATGTTAGCTAATGAAGTGTGGGAGGTCAGGGATTAACTTTACATGTTTATAAAAAAAAAAAAAAAAAAAAAAAAGTTTCATTGAAAAAAAAAAAAAAGTAGATATAATTTAACTTTGACCACAAGATGTCCTCGCCGCACTCACTTTCTCATGCGCAATATTATCACGCGTAGAGGAAGTGATGTGTGGACAGGTTTTGTGAATGGCAGAGCCGCCTAATAGGTGACCGCGGTCATTCACATGGGGACTTAGTGGCTATCAATTGACAGTACCAAGCGCATGGGGGGGGGGGGGAGGGTAGCTGGAACGCGCAGCAGGGAGGGACGTAGTAGCTACTTCCCTGCACAGAGTTATGGCCTCTCTTTAGGGATGTACTTACTTGTCCTGAGGGAGGGAAAGTGGTTAAAACTCTTGTTTTAAAAGGCTTGTAGTCCTTAAACCTTTTCACCGGTATTCACCGCAGGGAGGGATATTGCAATTTCTCCTTTCCTGACGTGTACCATGGTGCAGGCCACAAATATGGTGGTGGTTTGCAGGCTCATACAGTGCATCTGGAGAGTATTCACAGCGCATCACTTTTTCCACAATTATTTTTTGTTAATTTCCTCAGAATTCTACACACAACCCCCCCATAATGACAGTGTGAAAAAAGTTTACTTGAGGTTTAATTAGAAAGCACATGTACATAAGTTTGCACAGCCTTTGCCATGAAGCTCAAAATTGAGATCAGGTGCATCCGGATTCTCCTGATCATCCTTGAAATGTTTCTGCAGCTTAATTGGAGTCCGCCTGTCTTTTCCACGGTTGGTAGTTCATATCAAAGCACAAACCAAGCATGAAGTCAGAGGAATTGTCTGTAGATCTGAGGCAGGATTGTCTTGAGGCACAAATCTGAAAATTCTGCTGCTCTGAAGATCCTAATGAGCACAGTAGACTCGATCATCTCTAAGTGGAAGTAGTTCAAAACCACCAGGACTTTTAGAGCTGGCCTGCCCTCTAAACTGAGCGGTTAGGGGAGAAGGGCCTTAGTCAGGGAGGTGACCAAGAACCCGATGGCTACTCCGTCTGAGCTCCAGAGAGAGATGAATCTTACAAAATAACCATCTCTGCAGCAATCAAACCTGTATAGTAGTGGCCAGACAGAGAAGCTACTCCTTAATAAGACACATGGCAGCTTACCTAGAGTTTGGCAAAAGGAACTCGAAGGACTCTGACCATGATAAATAGTTCTCTGGTCTGATGAGACAAAATTTGAACGCTTTGTTGTGAATGTCAGGCGTCTCGTTTTGAAGGAAACCGGGCATAGCATTATGCTATGGGTATGTTACGTAATGGAAGGAACTGGGAGACTAGTCAGGATAAAGGGAAAGATGAATGAAGCAATGTACAGAGACCTCCTGGATGAAAACCTGCTCCAGAGCACTCAGGAACCCAGACTGGGGCGATTATTCATCTTTCAGCAGGACAATGACCCCAAGCACTCTGCCAAGTTATCGAAGGAGTGGCTTCAGGACAACTCTATGAATGTCTTTGAGAGCTCAGACTTGAATTCGATTTAACATCTCTGGAGAGATCTTAAAATGGCTGTGCTGACGCTTCCCACCCAACCTGATGGGGCTTGAGAGTACTGCAAAGAATGGGAGTAAGTGCCCAAGGATAGGTTTGCCAAGCTTGTGGCATATTCAAATAAACTTGAGGCTGTAACTACTGTCAAAGGTGAATCGACAAAATATTGAACAAAGGTTGTGGATACTTATGTATGTATGGTTTCTCATATATTTATTTATTTATTTTTTTTTAATTTGCTAAAATATCAAACTTTTTTTTTTCATGTTGCCATTATGGGGTGTTGTAAGTAGAATTCCGAGGGAAGAAAATTTAAATTCCATTTTGGAATAAGGCTGTAACATAAGGATGTGTAAAAAGTGATGCACTGTGAATTCTTTCCAGGTGTACTGTATTTCCCATGCTGGAGAACCAATTGGGAAAAATTACTGTTCCCGAATGACTTGAGATCCTGGCAAGTGTGTGATCATCGCCAATAGGAAGTCAGTGAATCGGTGTGTGATTGGGGGGCATTTGCACAGCGATTGCCTATGGACGGAGATGGGCAAATTGCTAGTGCAGTATAGGTGTGTTTGGAGCTGTACAGTTAGTCAACGGGTATTACCACTAAGGCCACCTTGAGATATTTGGGTGGAGAAAAGTCTAAAGGTGCGTACACACATGCGACTATAGTCGTTTGAAACGATCGTTCCCCGATCATTTTAAATGACGACAGTTTAAAAAAAAAAAACAGCCAACCATCATTAAGGCAAACGATGGACGAGCTAGATCGTTAAAACGAAAGATCTGTCCTGGCGTTTTTTAAAACTGTCGTTTGCAAAAGTAGTATATCGTTAAACGGTTGTTCGTAGTAGGCAAGACATGCGCACTTCGTTTTATAGTCAAAGCACATTACATTTTCCCCTCGCGATGTAACGTTCGTTCTATGATTGTGCCCAGTGATGCGTTGTATACTACATGATTATACCATAATTTTTATTTTAACAGGACAAAGTGTATTTTTGTATGTTTTGTCAACACTATATTATCTAGATGCTCTACTACATACCGACAGTATGAAATAGAAATTTAGTTATGTCATATGTGTAACGTTAGATTTACAGTGTAACATACGTTTAGAACCGTTCGTTACGTGTGGGCGGAACTTGCCATGATGTAATTTTCAGGAATAGTATGTGATGTTGTTCCGGATCATTCGTTAACAAACGATCAGATCGTTGCACACCTTTAAAAGTTAGGTCGTTCTTTCGTCAATTAAAAGATTGTTCGTCGTTTACAACGAACGATCGTTGCCGTATGTGTGTACGTAGCTTAAGGCTGGACTCACTCTGTACACGTAATGTGTGTAAACTGCAATGGACGCTGCATGCACAACATACGTTAATTGAAAGCTTACATACAAAAACCTGGGATATATAAAATTGTGCATTTTTTTTTCTTTCATATACATATGGATTGTATTTGACAGTGGGTTACAATTACTACGTGGTTACAATTCTCTGCTTATGAAATTCACACTACTTACATCTTGTGACAAACTAAACAAACAAGCAAATTTTACCAGAATGAAAGCACTTACGAAAATTTCCGTTGCAAAGCATAGCTTTGCACTCTGGAGCCGTTCCATCAATTTATCAGTTTTCCTTTGATCTCAGGCAATCAAATGCCACAAACTATTATTAAAAGAAAATGCATACAGTAATACGTTAATCAGTTTTTCCACGAAGATGCATCTAGCATTTCCTGTGAAAGTTTGTTTACCCGCTGTGTAACCTGACCTTGTGCAGCTCGGTCACTATTTGGGCGTTTGGACAAAGCCTTCCCTGCAAAAACAAAAAATGCCTTGTAGTTGTCGCCGTGTCATCGCCTATAATTTTTTACAAAGCATCAACTTTTAGCATAGTAAAGCAGACTAAAGTGGAACTGGATTGCTTGAAAGCTCAACTTGTATGCTTTTACAGACTAGGCTTACACTTTACTGCAGTCTCCACCCTTTTCTGGATTTCCATTGTTCACTGCTTTGTTTTGTTAGACAGGTACATTGTGCACGTTTTTTCTGGCCATTTATTTTCAACTTTTTATTGCAAGACTTGCCAGTGAAGTATTTTGGGAACCCACAGTAAGCATTTTTTTTTTACTGAACTTTTAATTGTACAGTTGATTAGTCATATTGACAAAAAATAAACATCCTGCCTTTACTCCTTTTATCCTTTGTATTTGTGTTTGTTTATAATAAAATGTTTCAGCCTGTTTCACATTATTGAACAGATGGGTTAATTGTGCTTTTCAGATATTAACAAAGCAGCGGAAAGAAGAAATATGAATAAGGGTCGGTCCAGGTCCAGCCCTACACGAAGGTAAAGTACTCGCGAATCGTTCATGGACTGGTCTTTATCGGGTCTGGAAATAAACTGCTCTAAAATCAGTTTTGCTTATTAAATAACCGGACATCATCCTCTTTAAGCAATCTTCCCTTTTTGCTGTTTGGATGGATTAATCTGGATGTACACTACAACCATGGAATCGGCGGCGCACGCACATTTTGTTGCTTGTCTAAAAAAACTCAAGAGGAATTAAAAATATAAAATCCCTAATATATACTTTATTGGGCCTCAAAGGTGCCAAGCAATACGTACTTGTTCAAACACTAAAAATGTAATTTTAAACCCCTCACATTCCAGTCAGGAGTAACTGTGGGCTTTCAGGGGACAAAGTATGAAATGTATCCAATCAATAAAACCATTACACTTTTAATAAATAAATATAAAAAAGGCTGCTAACCATAAGAGAAACTGGTAGTACCTTCATCTAAACAAACAGTACACAATGCAGTATTCTGGTACCATGTTGGTCCTAACACAAAAGCTCTTCCTGTCCTTTTGATAATCAGTGTATGTAGCGTGGGCCTGGTAAAATATCTGTACCCTAGGAGATTTACAGCTGTTATAATCAACACGTTTTCTGAACAGGGTTCACTTCTTCAGGGGTTCAGCCAAGGAACAGAAGACTATACTGGAAGAACTAATAAGCATGGCCGTGTATTCAGATGTGTCATTTTGAGGGAGATCATAAAAAGCCTCTTTCTCAGATTAATAAGGAAATGCAACTCTGCCACCCTCCACTTCTAAGATGATCAAGAGACTATGGCGTCCTGCCTTATGCGTATACACACATTTCGTCACTTTTGTAGACAAAACTGAAGCCGAATTAAATATATATAAAATCCACTAAACCTTTTTACTTGCAACCATTATTCAAAATAAGTTTGCTTTATCATCACCACGGGTACTATCTGCCATCTACCTTTTCAGATTGACATGTGAAAGTGGTAGTAGGGATCACATCTCATTTTGGTACCTGATAAAAGCGGTCTACAACATCTGTTTGAAATGTATGTGTTAGAAAGCTGAAAAAATAGCTTATCAACGTGTTAACATAAAAAGGCGCAAGAAGTAGGTGCACAAGAGCCTCAGTGACTGGTTACAGAGGCCTTCCCCAATGTGTTCCTGTTGTATGCCATATAATGTAGTGTCATGCCAGATTAGAGTTTCATAAATAAATCAAATGAATGGTGTAATTAAATGTTTCTATGTATTTACTTGCCCTGATCCTATTCCGTGGGGGACCTGCAAAAACAAAACAGACGCTGGCGTTATTCTTGGATTTTCTTACCACCTCTTATGTAGGCCTAGCATCAGAGTTCATAGTGAAAAGCCGCTTTTAGTCTGACGGATCTATCATCTTAAAGCATGACTTCAGCAGAAGAGATCCCTCCATGGCTGGAAGATTGGCCTTTTTCCGCAATCGTGGGCTCTTTAATAAAATGAAAAGTCTACTAAGCTCAGGGTGTATATGCTTAGTTGTAGGATAAAGAAAGCAGAAGAGTAGCGTGTTTACTTTTTATCAAGGTGCTATGCCTAACTACAATGTTTGTGTATCTATGCAGCAGCAGGATGTAATCCTTTGTGTGCTTGCTGCATTTATTCAAGCCTTCTACACATTAAATGTTTACATTAACGATCATTGATCATTAGGTCTACAGTTCGGGGAATGAGCATTGGTGATCAATTACAAAAGTTTGGACCGCTGAACACTTAAGATTCTTGTCCGAAGCCTCACACAATGGTAATTTTCCTCTAGCCTGTGTAAGAGGCTTTAGACCCTGAATTGCCTGCATGACATCACTGTAATGAAATTGGGACTCAAGGCCAAATCTGGCCAATTTCAGTTCAGTAAAATGGCATATACCTATGAACCATGGAATGATATGTGTCCCTCAGTCACAGAAGGTTTAGAAGATGGGAAATATCCCGGAATAGCAATGAGAACATTCTCGCTGCATAAACTGCAAAAGCACTGCATGCAGCAGCTTAGCTGGGATTGTGATGCATTTTTTGTTCTCTTGAAGGAGAACAAAAATTAGCTTCACAGAATCGTAATTGGCAGGCGATAATGTTTTGCCATTCGTGTGTGAACCATGCCTAAAAAGGAATGAGGAATATTAGTAACTAAAGATTTTGTTTATCCCCATTTGGATGTGTATTGTATATTTTATAGGATGTTGGTAATAAGGACTCCAGGAACTGCCATTGGATTGGACTGAGCATTAAAAAAAAGTAGAACAGAGGCGCCAGCAGAATAAAAGTGGATAAAACCTTTACAATTTGCTTGGAGGAAGCGGTGGAATTACCTCCATAAAGCAGACACGAAAGACTGTCTGAAAAGTAGCAATCACATTTATTATATGGTACCCCAAAAGTGCAACGCGTTTCGCAGGCCGAGCCCGCTTTATCAGGCAATAAAGTGGGGACAAAACAGAATTCCAGCAGTAGCAGGTGTAGCGCCTGTCCCTGACATTGCCTTATCCCAAGTCGGGCATTACTGCGCAGGCACTGGCAGGGCAATGCGCATCTGTGCCTAAGTGGCCCGGAAGAGTCTGCCAGGGGGCTTTTAGGCATAATACGGGGGTGGCAGAGAGAACAGGGAGAGTGACAGGCATGAGGACAGGTAAGAGTGTATGCATACTCCATTTCTGTTGCTAATTTGTCATCTGCTATCCTTTAAATGTAAGCATGCCATTTGTGTACCTTGTAATATCTTTGATTTGTTGATTTATTAACTTCATTTTAGGTGCCCTTTTCAATGAAAGTGTTATATAACAGTAATGCTATTTTCTAGATATTATTAGCAAGAGAGAACAGTATAAACATGTTAATTAAGCTAAATATAACTGAGCAATACCTTTATTTTGCACATCCTGGAGTTTTTTTTTTTGTTTTTTGTTTTTTTTTAAACTATAGAAATGTGCAGCTGAAGAAGCAGCCAAAAATCGAAACATAACTATAAGGCCCCTTGCAATTTGTTGCCCAGCTTTCCTGCCACAAGGGCCATGCAAATCTATACGCCTATGCATATGACCATGTTGCCACACCGTGGTGCAAGGTCATATGAAGCCTAATTTCTGCAGTGCTCACATTGCAAACCTCAGGTGTGCAACTGGCCTAAAAGATAAGCTAAAAAAGAAAAAACTAAAATCCTCAACAATTTTGTGTTACACCTGAAATAAAATTGGTAACTATTGCCCGTGTTTCACATTATTTGTGCAGGCATGTGTGAGCCTCCTCATAGACAAGTAGTTCAAGCTCATCACATGTCTTACCACCATTTTCACCTATAGAATCTACTTTAATCGTTTGCAAGTTTTGCACGTACATGCATTTATATCCATGTGCATTTGTGAAATCTTCCATTGGATTGTTTTTGCTCTTGCTGTAATTGTGGTGTTATTTAAAAGCAAAATGTTGTATACTCCCTTGGGTTATGCCATCCTTTTTGTCTTCAAGGGCACTTTAGGAGGTATTTGATAACTTGCTTCATGTTTGTTGCTTTTTTTTTTTTTTTTCCTTTTTTTTTTTCATTGCCAAGTCTATATATACCTACCGCTACTAAATTTAAATGCTCCAGTGTACTGGGTCAAACTTGACAGTGTCATTATTCCCTTTCAAATAAACCATTTACTCAAAGCCCTTTCTTGATGTGTTGATGTGCAGCCTCTTAACAGGGTATTCTTAAAAAAAAAAGTTTTGGGAGGGGGGGACACTAGACAATCCTCTCGAGTGATTGTCCTTCGCAATGGTCTCAAGTAAAAGTCTAGCCTTGGTATAGGTGTCCCTGACATTGCCTTATTTTACCGTGCTGGATCCCACTCTGACCACTAGATAAATAATGAGATGCAGATAATTCTAAAAATGACAGTTACACTAGTTGTATGTACCTTTTTGAAATTTGTCATTCAAATGCACTAACTGTTTTTTAACTGGCCCTAATCTCGGCTGCATGAAATTTTACATGCCAACCAGATCTATTTGTATCTCACTGACAGTCGGTGCTGACCACTAGGGGTAAAAGATTAATAACTCTGAAGGGATGTGGAAATGAACTGATTACAGGGACTCCGAGCAGTGCAGAAACTATGGAAAGATGCATATCATTTTAAAGCTCTTTCTCCTCTTTCCAATGATATATAAACCACTGCCCTACGCCTTTTAGCTTTCGCTATTTTCGCAATCGAAATTGCAGCGGCCGTGACTTCGATTGCAAAAATAGAGAAAACTAAAAGGCGTAGGGTAACGATTTAGATGTCGTCAGAAAGAGAAGAAAGAGAGCTTTAAAATGATATCCATATTTGCATAGTTATATTGTATTACACAGGGAGACTTTTTCTCAAAATCAGCAGCTCCATTCAGCAGAAAAAGTCGCCCTGTGTAATACAATGTAACTATGGAAAGATGGATATCATTTTAAAGCTCTCTTTCTGGTGACACCTAAATTGTCGCCCTACGCCTTTTAGTTTTCTTTATTTTCGCGATCGAAGTCGTGGCCGCGGCAATTTCGATCGCGAAAATAGCGAAAACTAAAAGGTGAAGGGGGGTGGTTTATATATCATTGGAAAGGGGAGAAAGAGAGCTTTAAAATGATATGCATCTTTCCATAGTTTCTGCACTGCTCGGAGTCCCTTTAAATGCAACAGCTGTTGCTTCTAATTTATTTCCTTGCTGCATCATCATAAATTATGAATTTCTAGAATCTTATTGACCATCCGTAATAACCATTGTCCATGTTCATGCAGCTGGTGTAATTTACCCTCCACTCCATAAAACATGATGCACTGCTTGGCAAATAGCTGAGCATGTGTGTTCAGCGATCGTTCCTACCGGTAAAACCTCTCCCAAAACATTTGTAAACTTATTTTGAGCTCCTGTTGGGAGAGGGTTAGTGACATGACTGAAGTACTGTGAAATATATAAATACCTGATAATTTGCTTTAACCTCCCCAGCGTTCTATTAAGATCGCCAGGGAGGCTGCGGGAGGGGTTTTTTTTTATAAAAAAAAATCTATTTCATGCAGCCAACTGAAAGTTGGCTGCATGAAAGCCCACTAGAGGGCGCTCCGGAGGCGTTCTTCCGATCGCCTCCGGCAAGCATAAGTAACAAGGAAGGCTGCAATGAGCAGCCTTCCTTGTTTGGCTTTCCTCGTCGCCATGGCGACGAGCGGAGTGACGTCATGGACGTCAGCCGCCTCCGATCCAGCCCTTAGCGCTGGCCGGAACTGATTGGTCCGGCTGCGCAGGGCTCGGGCGGCTGGGGGGACCCTCTTTCGCCGCGGATCGCCGCAGAGCGGCGGCGATCAGGCAGCACACGCGGCTGGCAAAGTGCCGGCTGCGTGTGCTGCTTTTTATTTGAGGAAAATCGGCCCAGCAGGGCCTGAGCGGCAGCCTCCGGCGGTGATGGACGAGCTGAGCTCGTCCATACCGCTCAGGAGGTTAAAGCGGACACAAACCAAACATTTTTTTTAAATTACAAATATTTAGTTGCACCACTCTGACACATACAAAGATAAATAAACAATCCTTCAAACCTATGATCATTTCAGTGCCTGCTTTTCACCCTTCTCTTTTCATAACTAAGGTTATACTGGGGGCAGCTATTAGCAATTCCTCCATTGCCAGACACCATCTACTCCAGCATTTTGCCGGATTCTGTCCCGGCAATTTGAAAGGAAGGGAGGGGTTCCACCAATGAATGTAAACTATTTTATATTTGTCATTATGCAGCTGAAAAAAGGCTGCTATTTATTATTATAATTTAGAAAATAGATTTTATTTCTGAAATCTTGTATTTTTAATTTGGGTCCACTTTAACATGAATCTAGCATCCGGAGATGGTTTAAAGGCTGACATATTTTAATTTATTTTTACCTATAAGAAAAAAAAGTTTTAACTCTAGACCCATGGCATTATGTGAACAGGTCTATTGGGCCTCAGTCACATTTGGAAGGGGGTGTTGTCCCTATATTAACAGGACCACATACAGATATTTGTTAACGTGGTATTAGTTATTTTTTTCTTCAGCTTCTTTTTAAATCTGAATTCAATAACTAGACACAAAACTGAAGTTGTCACATAATGATGTTGCGTTAAAGCAAAGATTCACTAAATGTGCGAATGGCGCATATTTTCTTCCTGTGCTCAGATCTATTGCAAAAAGGTGATAAAAGCAGATACAATTTTTTTTTTTTTTTTTTTTTTTTTTGTACAGTCTGTTATACACTTATCTCTTTTTGTTGTTTTTAGTATTTGGTATCTGCAGGGTGAAATGGTGTTCCTCTCTTCCAGGAAGTCAAGTTGGAGGACACCTTTTTTTTTTTTTTTTCTATGTTTAAATCTATACTAGAGGAAATGATAATGAAAACTAACCGCTATTTTTGGTGCTTCAGAGGTCCATATGGATTTGAAAACTTCCAGGAGCCTAGACGGGGTCGGTCTCCACTGGAGCCTAGACGGGATCGGTCTCCACTGGAGCCTAGACGGGATCGGTCTCCACTGGATCCTAGACGGGATCGGTCTCCACTGCGCTCCAGCCCTAGAAGAGGCAGTAGAGAGCCACATGACAGAGATCTAAGACCAGTTCGAGATGCACGTGAGGCTAGAGATGTTAGAGATCCCAGAGACCTACGAGATGCAAGAGATCATGATGCACGAGATTTGAAAGATGGCCATGATAGAGATTTCCGAAGTGCTAGAGACATCAGAGATCCTAGGGATGCTAGAGACTCCAGGGAATACAGGGATCCTCGGGATCGAGATATCAGAGATGCTAGAGATCTTCGTGTTCGTGATACCCGTGATGCCAGAGATTCACGAGATCCATTATTTGAAAGATACAGAGATGCCAGAGACCCAGGAGATCCATTATACAGGTGACTTTTTTTATATAGATCTTGGTAAAGATCAAAGCCAAGCAAATGCTGGTGTTTTGTTAATTTATCATGAATTACTTCAGTTTGGGTGTAAATCTTAGGCTTTCTTTGCATAGGGGAAGTAATTTATTATTTGCCCAACCATGTAGCAGTACAGTTCTATCTTGAGCAGCACAAGCTTTGTCTTTCAACCAGTGCAGTATGTGTATTGTGTAAATAAAGCCCCATGTAGAGTACTGACTGTGTGTAATGCGGTTCCCTGTACCGTGTTGACATAGGACAGTATCCCCTAATGTTAAATTGCATGCAGATCTGTCAGCAGGATTGCTTGGACCTTGTGAAAACAGATATATGGAAAAAACGGTATCTCAGGTCTGTGATTACCTGTACACTGGCCGGTGCCCAGCCTCAGCTGGACTGCTCATACAGCTCATGCAACATCGAAATCAAAAAAGAGACGGCACACCACTGGCTCTGCAAAACTTGCTGTGTATTGAGCGAACAAACACTACATGTTACGGATCGGCGATCCTTCATCAGGTGTATAGGTTATACACCTGATGAAGGATCGCTGATCCGTAACATGTAGTGTTTGTTCGCTCAATACACAGCAAGTTTTGCAGAGCCAGTGGTGTGCCGTCTCTCTTTTTTGATTTCGATGTTGCTTGGCCCTTGTCCTGGAGGTGGTGGCCAGCTCGATTTTGTCTTCCTCCACATTGTGCTACGCCAATGATGGCAGAAATGTGATAAGCCGCCAAAACCCAGGTGCATGCATTGTTAATGAGGTAAAGATCATAGGATACTGATTAGTGCCCTTCTCTGCTAGCTGCATTTTGTGTTGTGTTTCTGTGTTGAAAACACATTCACTTGAATGAGAATTGTGGCAAATCTGAGGCGCACAATTTTTCTAAATCTCTCAGCAATGTTTGCCACAATTCTCATTCAACACTGCTGGTGGAATAGGGCCCTTAGAGTTAATGTACCTTGACTCAGTAGACCTGATTTAATAGGTGTTGTGCATTAACCTCCTTGGCGGTAATCCCGAGCTAGGGACGGGACGGATAACCGCTGCGCAGAGCGGTAATCCCGACCTGTGCTCGGGGTAGCCGCCAGAGGCCGTGTGCAGAGCAATGCGCGCAGCGGGCGGTTTTTACATGCCTCCCGGGGATCCTGACGTCGGCCGCCATTCTTCTTCCTCTCCTCAGGGGCTGTCATGACGACAGCCAGCAATTTCACTTTAGAGTTGCAGTGATTTAGGTTTGCAATTAGATTTTGCAATAGATTTTGGGTACTTATCAAAGGAAAATCTAGTGCAATCCGATTGGACCAGTTGGAAATTATTGAATAGATCAGATCTGATGAAAAATTGTACCATGTTGAGGCTTTAGAGGCAGAGCATTAGGGCGGAAACCAGGCAACTGGCATGATTTATTAGAAAATGAAGATGGTAGCCTCTGTATTCTTCTCACTTCAGGTTCCATATAAATAAATAAAAAAAAATCAATCCTATCTATCCTATATTTATCTATCCTATCTATAGCCTATATCTATTCTATCCCTATATCTTTGTTGTTGTGGCTTTGAAATATCAAGTGAGGAGGAAAAACTGCTGCCTTGCTGAAAAAAAGTTAGTCGTACAATATATTTTAAAGTCGGCCTTTCACTGTCCCCTGTCCTGATGCCTACCGTCCCCCGTTCTCTCTTGCTTCTCTATCTTGCCTTTAAGCCCCACCAGCATCCTCTTAGGGGTCGCCAGAGTCCTGCTTTACTGCACAGGTGCTGGCCGTGCTGCGTGCATCCTACAACATGCACCGTGGCCTTGTGGCTTACATTCCCCCATATGCAATTTTTAAAGTGCAAGTTGAAGATCTTGAATATGAGAGACTCTGAACATTTGAACGCTTTACACTACACGGCATATCAGGGAATCTGAAAGATAAGTTTCACTCACCAGAGGCTTTTGCGAGTTTCTAGAAATCTGTTAGGTCCCATGGGGAAGTTCCGCTCTAAACCAAGCCTCTGCTCCCCCCCCTCCGTAAGATCGCGGCTGGATTGGGATCTTCTGTGTATGCTCTGGTGCACCCTGCACCTCTCGTGGTAGCACTCCTATCGCCGGAAGTGCTTGGCTCTCGTGCATTTCAGAGAGAATTGAACTGCGAAAGCGCAGAGTGCTCCTAATGACAGGAATACTATCAAGAAGCATGCCTGCACATGCGCAGAAGATCACGTCTCGGCCGTTGGTTGCAGTCTTACAGAGGGCAGAGTGGAGGCCTGGCTCAGAGCAAACTGTGCTGTGGGACCTAAGAGACTTCTAGGGGCTGGAAGAAGCCTCAGATTCCTGGATGTTTCATTTTACATTTAGGACAGTCAAACAAAGTGAATAAACAATTAGACCAACCCCATGGTTTTGGTTGCAAAGTAAAAGTATTTTAACTACCCAGTGTGGTTACCGGTGAAACTTTTTAAAAATATTTGATAAAATGTTCAGATATCTAATCTTTAATAAGAAATGGCCTAGGATCAGATTGGAAACTTTGCAATATCCCAAGGATGAGGGAGGATTGGCAGTTCCTAATCTATGGGTGTACTTTCTATCTGCTCATTTGCAGGGCTGACAGCAGAGTGATCTAGCCGAGTCGACTAGAGATTTACTTAATCAGTAGATAGTACTAAGTCAATTTATGAAGCACTGGGGGCTGGCAAAACTTTATCCATGCCCCATAA
The DNA here is from genome assembly GCF_040937935.1 of Hyperolius riggenbachi. Taxonomy (NCBI): domain Eukaryota; kingdom Metazoa; phylum Chordata; class Amphibia; order Anura; family Hyperoliidae; genus Hyperolius; species Hyperolius riggenbachi. Next base: position 136,629,172 of record NC_090657.1, read on the forward strand.
AATGCCCACACTGGTTCTGATGTATAAGGTCCGGCTTCTGCAACGCATACAAGTAATCACTGTTTATACACCAATATGGCACAATAATGCCCTGCTGGAACTGACTAGTTTAGATTTTTGATAGCTGGGCTAGTATGGGCCTGATCAAATTGGACAGGTGTGGGAGGGGAAAACAAGAGGGAAAGAGGCTTCAGCCAATCGGGCTGCATTAGTTAAAGAGACTCTGAAGCGAGTCTCAATTCTCTTTTCTAACATGTATTAATGTTAAGCCCCATAAGCAGAGCTAAACTGCCGCTAACCTGCGGCAAAACGAGGGGTTAATACCCCCTCCAAATCCCCCCAGCAAAATCCACGACTTTCTTGGATGTTTATTTTGCTCTTCCTGGAGGCAGAGCTATGAGCTGTAGCTCTGCCTCCATGTGCGTCAATCGCCGCGCAGATCTCCGCCTCTCCCTCACCCGTCTCTGTGAAGGCAGATGAGGGGTGGGGGAGTGGAGTGGATTGACGCGCTTGAGGCAGAGCTTAAGGCTGTAGCTCCGCCTCAGTCAGGAAGCGCTCCCCCGACACAGGAGAGGGGATTTGGCGGGTATTAACCCTCCATTTGCCGTGGGATAGCGGCGGTTTAGCTGTGCTTATGGGGCTTAACATTAATATAGGTTAATAAAGAGAATTGAGACTCGCTTCAGAAATGGAGAAGCAAAAAAGGACAACCTAGCATGCCCTGCAACTTCCTTTTTGCATGCCACATTTTGTGTACCAAATAAGTCAGGTAAACTGGGGATCATCATTTATCAACAAGAACAGTTATAGTGATTTTAACTTTAGAATTGCCTGGTTAGCATCCTTATTACTTGTTTACCAGACAAAAATAAAGAATTGATTTTATGCCTGAAAGTTACTTTAATTTGTGCATGATGGTAGGGTTAGTGCAGGTGGTTACAAGTTTTTGGGCAGGCTTATCGGCTAAAGTTAGCGTTAAGGCTAATGTAAAAGGTTGAATTGTGGGAAAACACAGCTCTTTTCTTGTGGTATGGCTCCCAGTGATGCCCGCCCTGCAACTTTCAAAATCAATGGCCCATATGCAATTCATTTTTTCACCTGAGTTTTCTCCTAGGTGATATTTTTTAATTTGTCAATAAAATGCCTTCTAAGCCACCAGCAAGCAAGAAAATACTCAAAATAATTTTGATAGTACTTTTGTACTTTTTTTCTCTGTACTTTTTGTAGTTGAAAAGTGCTGGAAAATTATGTTAAATAGAAGATGAAAAATTATATCCCAGGAGAAAACGTAGGAGAAATGTGGAATTGCATATGGGCCAATGTGTCTTCTCTGCCTCCCTGGCGCACACACACTTGACTACTGTGGCACCTTCCCTTTTTCTAATGATTTACTGGGGCCCAGTATAGGGTCAGGATTAAGGTAGGGGCTTGAGTTGTTACTGTGGGGAGGTTCTAAATGGGGTTTATAGAAGTCTTGAAGAGGGATCCTCACATGCAAGCATTTGTTGCTTGATATGTTTTAACATGCACACTTTTTACGGTAGTCAGTGATTTCACTAAGTGCTCATTCACACCATGTGAGTTGCAGTGATTTTTGACTCACTGCACATAGTGTGCGTCTGGTAACCAAGTCCATACACTTTCATTTTATCACTCGCACTACAACAGTAAGTTGCTGTGCAGTGCGTTTCAGCTCGTCTGGAGTTAAAACTAATGGAAATGCAAAACTCACATACCCATTCATGAGTTTTTTTGTTTTTTTTAATTTATTGATTTTAATGTATTTTAACTTCCTACCTAGTGTGAATGAGCCGTAAGGAATTGCATGCGTTGTGCAGGCTGCAATATTGTATTTTTTTTTAAATTAGGCTTGGTCCACACCACATACGGTTGCTGAACGTAATCCGTGGTCTAGGCTCCGGTTTTCAAAGACCGGAACGCAAATGGATCCATGCTGCCCTTTGCAGAACACACTTCCAGGTCCGTTTTGCGTTTTACTATGGTCGTTACTAGCAGCAGCTTAACGATCGGTCTGCTGACAATCTGGTAAAGAAGTTTACCAAACTATCATTACGTTCCATGATGAACAAATGATATCGGCATGATTAAAAAAAAAAATACAACAGGATGACTCATATTAAATGACAATTGTTACAAAACTATAGTGTGTACAGTTCTCTGCCGAGCACGATAGTTACAAGGGCCAATGCGCCTGCGTTGGATACTTTCTGTGTAGCGCGGCCCATAATGATTGTTACATTATCAATTTCAAATAAAAAATGATTAACTTAGACAGTTTATTTATTGTAACCCCATGTTTGTGTATTTTTTTATTTTTTTACTTTATAAAAATTATATATGCAACATTTCCCTCTTATCGTTCTTTTCTGCGAGAATGATCGTTGATGTGTATGATTGCTGTATCCCATCGTTGCATTCCAATCGTTCCAATAATGTTCGTCTGGTAATTATCGTTCCTTGTAAACGATCGCAAGTGTGTACGTAGCATTAGTCTTTAAAATATGTCGAACACGAGTAATAATTGTAAACACAAAACTGGGGCTATATACTTGAGTTGGAACAAATACAGAAGCCCGCAGCGCACTATATAAAGATAAGACCTATATTTATTTCTAAATTGAATTTTATCTCTCTTCTCTGTGTGCTGTGGGCGTTTGTATTTTTCTTTTGCTGCTCCATGGGGGGGGGGGGGGGGGGGGGAGGACACTGCTGGGAACTGCCAGCATGTGTGGTGTGGGGTTTTTTTTTTTGGGGGGGGGTGAATCTCGTTTTGTTTACATTAATTAAAATTAAAAAAAAAACTGCCTACTCTGTCAGGGGCAGTATTTGCAGTCTTTCATCTGAATCAGAATGGATCGGCAGGCATGTTAACAGATCCACATATGTCCATTCTGTATGGGTCTGTTCGTTCAGTTCCAATGAGCGGAGCTGAAGGCTCTGATGGACACTTTAATTGCGGGTATGGATTATGGGCCCAGGCAGAAGCATTGGACTCTCAATTTGTTTGCAACAGACCAATGGGAATCTTCTCTTGCAATTTTGGAGAGAATTGTAGCTTAAAGTATACCAGAACTGAGGCTGACATATTTACTTTTAAACAGTGAAGGTTTCCTGGCTGTCCTGCTGAGCCTCTGTTTCCTAAACTCTCAGCCATTGACCCTGAATAAGCATAAAGATCAGGAGTTTTTGACTGAAATCTGACTGGATCAGCTGCATGATTGTTTGAGGTCTGTGATTCAGACACTACTGCAGCCGAAGAAATCAGCAGGACTGCCAGGTAACTGGTATTGTTTAAAAGTAAATAACAGCATTTTCCATATCGCTCAGTTCAGGTGCCTTTAAAACAGAGAGGTGCAAGAATCAGAGTGTTTGTTCTTATGGTCTTCTAGCTAAGTTTGCTTGGCAGTGAGGGTTATCTTTAGGCCTTAAAACATAATTTTATTGATATACTCTAAAACTGTAGTGGAAATTTTCATCTTTTTACAACATATACTGTATTCTCACATTATTTTCCTCAGAACCAATTCTGCTCAAGATAAATATCGCCTTGATGACTTATATCGAAAGAGAGATGATGTGTATGAACGCTTTAGAGAACCCATGGATAGAGTACCAGAAGGTGCATCTTTTTTGTTAATGTTTCCATCTGTGTTTTTATTTTTGCACTTTGCTTTTATTGCAAGAAATCCTCCTCCTTTGTGCCAGTAAACTGGGACAGCATATTAGGCATGGTCAGATGTAAATTTATCCAAGTTCATACAGGATAATACAATTTCTTTATTTAAATCTTTGCAGCTTGAAAATTTAGCTACCGTATAGACTCTGATACAAGTCAACCCCGTGTATAAGTCGACTCTAATATTTGAACCTCAAAAGCTGGAATTTTTCAATTACTCCTATATATGTCTGTCCAGCAAAGTTAATGGCTGCACTTGGGGATCAGGATAGGTAAATGGATGCATTGCATACAATCTTGTAGTCATTAACCATTCCTGGCCCCCAAGTATAGCCAATTACTCCTCTGAATAGCCATTAACCCTCTGCCTGTAACTCCCCCTCCCTCCCCCACGCCATCACCCAAATGCATGCTGCCTGTAATTCCACCCACCGTCACCCAAAGGGAGCCCCTGTCTCCATTTCACCCCTCCCACCATCCCCCAAACACTTGATGCCTGTAGTTACCCCCTTAACATCCACCAACCATCACTGAAAGGGAGCCGTCTGTATCAATTTCCTCTTTGTGCTGTGTGATCCTGAACAAAGTGATTCTCGCAGCAGAAGCTGTCGTGCGCCCCCCCCCAATCAGTGTGCGCTGCGTCCTCCCTTCTCCCTTCACTCGCGCTGACCTGCGTGCGTTAGCATGGCTCCATCTTTTGATATCGGGAGGTGGGGCTTGATAAAGCAGGGAGGTCAGCGTGAGTGAAGGGAGAAGAGTACACAGCGCGCGCTGATGGGGGGTGATTGCTTCTGCTGCAGGAATCACTTTGCACAGGATTACACAGTGCAAGGAGGAAATTGATACATGAGTGCAAGGGAATTAAAGCACATTGGCATATTGGCTATAAGTTTGGAAATTTAGGACTACTCGTGTATAAGTCCAACACACACTTTTATACTTTGAGTCAGTTCTAAATTCTCAACTTATAGCAGAGTATATACGGTAAATCAAATCTTGCTAAGTTGGTAGGGGCTAATAAGTGCCCAGTGGAGTTTACCTGTTTAAAACCTATATCTGTGTTTACTCTCCATCGGAAGAACGAGACTGTCCCAATTTAGAGAGGTTGACCTACTCCTCGAGAGAACATCTACTTAACCTGAGTGCGGAACAGGCTTTCCCCAATCGCTGAAAGTGGTTGCTATCTAGCAACTCAAATTTGAGTACCTTGCTTTTTATGTATACAGTGTGGCCCATAGTTATTCATACCCCTGGCAAATTTTGACTGTTACTTTTATTCAACCAGCAAGTAATTTTTTGACGGGAAATGACATAGTTGTCTCCCAAAAGATAATACGACTAGAATATAACAAGAGGCATTGTTGTGGAAAAAATAAAAATTCTCACCTTTGAGCAAAAAGTGTCCAGTCCCAAAATATTCATACCCTTCTCAATCAATTTAAATCATATTCTCTGCAGACTGCCTGGTGTTGTTGTTGAGAATCCTCATGTATTGCTCTTTTTTTCATGGTGCCATTTACTGTGATTCGGGTCTCTGGTCCATTAGCTGAAAAACACCCCCAAAGCATTAGGTTCCCACCACCATGTGGGACAGTGGGGATGGTTGTTCTTTGGGTTAAAGGCTTCTCCTTTTTTACGCCAAATAATGGAAACCTCGTAGATGAAACAAAAATTTGTTTGGTCTCGGACCATAACACATAAGACCAGAAGTCTTGTTCTTTGTCCAGGTGAGCATTTGCAAAGGCCAAGCCAGCTTTTTTGTGTGCCTTATCTGGAGAAGCGTTCTCCTTGGTCTGCATCCATGGAACCCAGCAGTGTGCAATGCCTGTTGGATTGTCTGCCTTGAGACATTGACACCAGCAGAGCCCAGATTCACCAGGATGGATTTTGTGGTGTTCCTCTCTCACCATTCTCCTGGCCAGCACAAGTGTCGCTTTTGGCTTCCAACCACGTTCTCTGTGATTTTTCCAGTGTGGAATGTTTTTTTCAATACTTTGCGCTGTAGCCACTGGCACTTGAAAACATTTAGAAATGGCCTTGTAGCCCTCACTGAGCCCCTTTGCCTTAGCCATGACTGTCCACAATCCAACTGCAGATGGCTGCTGTTTTTCACCTGTTGAGTTGATTTTCACCTGTTGAATTGATTAAAACAGGTGTTCCCAATTAATCAGGGTAATTGGGATGCTTTAGAACTGCTTGGACTATTTTGAATGGTATAGAACTTTGGATTTTCCCTCAGACTGTGAAGGCTCAGACGCACTTTCTGATCGCTTTTAAAAAAAATCATTCACTTGCAGTAAAATTGCAGACCTTTCCCATTGTACGCGATAGCGGCGATTTAAAAGCAAATGACTGAGCACTTTTTTAGCACTCAAAGCGCTGGCCAATGAAACGCTTATAGTATGTCTGAGCCCTGACAGACACCTATGTCATTTTCATTCAAATCATTTCTTGCTGGTTGAAGAAAAGGAACAGTCAAAATTTGCAAGGTGTATGAATAATTATGGGTGTGTATGTATACTCATTCTCACAAACTCACTCACTCTCACAAACACACACTCCTCTCACACACACACTTTCGCGCCCGCATAAACACGCTCGCTCGCTCACTCACACTCCTTGTTTCTAAATATACTACACTAAATTTGCCTCATATTGTGTGCATTTTTCGATCAAGGTATTTTGGTCCTCTTCCTACATACTAGCCAAGATGGAATTGGATTGGTAAATTTTCAAGCTGCATAAAATTGCAGGCAATATTTGCGTATTCCTGTATGAAGTAAGAACTATTTTCATCTTATTGACCATACGTTATGGCTTTTGTAATCTCTGAGAGAATTGTGAAATTAAGTCTGGAACTAGTACTGAAAATACATGATTATCCTTGCATGAGAAAAACTTTTTTTTTTTTTTTCCCCCGTTATTGACCTCAGATCGTTTGAAGCGTGAGGAACGTCGCAGAGAAGAGTTGTACAAGCAATATTTTGATGAAATACAAAGACGGGTTGATTCTGATCGTGCTGTAGATTGTTCTGTGGTAGTGCTGAACAAACAATCAAAGTAAGATTGCTGTTTTGGTTTGTCATCAAGTTTTCTCTGATCATGAAGCACAGCTGTGATCTATTTATTTATTTATTTATTTTGTTTTAATTTTTCGTTAACCAGGGAGTATGCAGAATCCGTTGGCCGTAAGGTCCGTGACCTTGGCATGATGGTGGACTTAATATTTCTTAATACTGAAGTGTCGCTGACCCAGGCCTTGGAGGATGTTGCTAGAGGGGGTACACCTTTTGCAATTGTCATAACTCAGCAACACCAGACTCATCGGTCCTGCACTGTGAATATTCTGTTTGGAACACCGCAAGGTAACGTCCTGCTCAAATCTCTTCTGTTTTGGACAGTGTTAGTAATAGGATGAAGGCTGGAGTACCTATAATTCCTACTGGTAAATGAGACAGTCTGTCAAATCAAAATGTTATGCAAAACAAGTTTGCCTCCTTAAAACAGAAGGAATTTGCAATTATTCAAATTGATATCACAATGAATCACTGCTGAATATGCATATCATCCTTTGTTGTTCCTGTAAGCTAAGTATACCTCCAGGACCACTGAAATGCAATGATGTTCAGCTTGTACATTGTGCACCTTTGTTTTGCCTAATATTCAGAAAATTAAAAATGTTTCACTGAAGGTGTTCTCGCTCACTTAACACTGAAGGCATCCAAAGTATGAATTAACACACGTGGAAGTATAGTATATAACCAAAAAGTGTGAAACAACTGAAAATGTCATATTCTAGGTTCTTCAAAGTATCCACCTTTTGCTTTGATTACTGCTTTGCACACTCTTGGCATTCTCTTGATGAGCTTCAGGAGGTAGTCACCTGAAATGGTCTTCCAACAGTCCTGAAGGAGTTCCCAGAGATGCTTAGTACTTGTTGGCCCTTTTGCCTTCACTCTGCGGTCCAGCTTACCCCAAACCATCTCGATTGGGTTCAGGTCTGGTGACTGTGGAGTCCAGGTCATCTGGCGCAGCACCCCATCACTCTCCTTCCTGATCAAATAGCCCTTACACAGCCTGGAGGTGTGTTTGGGGTCATTGTCCTGTTGAAAAGTAAATGATGGTCCAACTAAACGCAAACCGGATGGAATAGCATGCCGCTGCAAGACGCTGTGGTAGCCATGCTGGTTCAGTATGCCTTCAATGTTGAATAAATCCCCAACAGTGTCACCAGCAAAGCACCATCACACCTCCTCCATGCTTCACGATGGGAACCAGGCAGGTGGAGACCGTCTGTTCATTTTTTTTTTTTCTGCAAAAAAAAAAAAAAAAACACTGGTTGAAACCAAAAATCTCAAATTTTGAGTCCTCAGACCAAAGCACAGATTTCCACTGGTCTAATGTCCATTCCTTGCGTTCTTTAGCCCAAACAAGTCTCTTCTGCTTATTGCCTGTCCTTAGTGGTTTCCTAGCAGATATTGTACCATGAACACCTGATTCACGCAGTCTCCTCTTAACAGTTGTTCTAGGGATGTGTCTGCTGCTAGAACTCTGGCATTGACCTGGTCTCTAATCTGAGCTGCTTTTAATCTGTGATTTCTGAGGCTGGTGACTCGGATGAATTTATCCTCTGCAGCAGAGGTGACTCTTGGCCTTCTTTTCCTGGGGCGGTCCGCATGTGAGCCAGTTTCTTTGTAGCGTTTGAAAGTGTCCCCAAGTGCAGTCTCAAAAACCATCAATTTTCCCAATTTTTTGGACTGACTGACCTTAATTTCTTAAAGTAATGATGGACACTCGTTTTTCTTTACTTGGCTACTTTTTTCTTGCTATAATACAAATTCTAACAGTCTGTTCAGTAGGACTATCAGCTGTGTATCCACCTGTCTTCTCCACGATGCAATTGATGGTCCCAACCCCATTTATAAGGCAAGAAATCCCACTTACCTTACAGGGCACACCTGTGAAGTGAAAACCATTTCAGGTGACTACCTCTTGAAGCTCATCAAGAGAATGCCAAGAGTGTGCAAAGCAGTAATCAAAGCAAAAGGTGGCTGCTTTGAAGAACCTAGAATATGACTTATTTTCAGTTTCACACTTTTTGGTTATGTAGTATACGTCCATATATGTTAATTCATACTCTGTATGCCTTCAGTGTGAATCTACAGTGTTCATAGTCATGAAAATAAAGAGAATTCTTTGAATGAGAAAGTGTCCAAACTGTTGCTCTTTACTGTGTATATTCTACTTTAACAACAAAAAAAAAGTGGAAGAGATTTTTAGCTTCTTGAAACCTACAGAAATTTGTCTTTCAATGTGCTTTTGCGTGTTAGACAGTTGAAAGATGTTAGGCATCGTTTTCTAGGCATTTTAAAAAGTTCATCATATCACACCGTTGCAATCTATCTGCATGGAGTTTGTATGTCATCCCCGTGTCTGTGTGGGTTTTCTCCATGCACTCTGATTTCCTCTCATATCCCAAAAACAGAAGTTAAGTGACTTCTCTCTAAAATTGACCCTAGACTATGATGGACATATTACTATGGTGGACATTGTGAACCCTTCTAGCAGAGCTCCCCAACCCTGTCCTCAAGTCCCACCAACAGTGCATGTTTTGCAGGAATTCACAAACATGCACAGGTGGGGTAATTAGTGTCTCAGCAGAGCTGATTAACTACCTCTGAGGATTTCCACAAAACTTGCACTGTTGGTGGGCATTGAGGACATGGTTGGGGAACTCTGCTCTAAGGGGCAGTTAGTGACAAGACTATACACACACAGACACAGAACATTTATATCACACTTTTCTCCTAGCGACTCAAAGCGCCAGAGCTGCAGCCACTAGAACACTCTCTTTATAGCCTGTAGCTGTGTTAGGGAGTCTTGCCCAAGGTCTCCTACTGAAATAGGTGCTGGCTTACTAAACAGGAAGAGCTGAGATTTGAACCCTGGTCTCCTATGTCAGAGGCAGAGCCCTTAACCAGTACACTCTCCAGCCACTGCACCACTGTATTTACTCTGTAAAGCACTGTGGAAGATGGGTACGCTATACAAATAGTAAATAATAATTGCAAAGAATAGTGAATTTGGATCATGTGTTTAGTTGCATATATCCACAAAGAGAAGGAAAAAAACATTGTTGGGGCCAGTGCACACCTAAAAGTGCTAGAGTAATCTCAAAACGTTCAGCTGCTGCAGACCTCTCTGATGTATGTTTTTCTTCTTGTTTTTAGGGTCTAGAAGCTTGTAAAAATGTTTTATGGCTTTTAGACCTTTAAATCTGGAAATAATCATAACGCCAGAGAGGTTAACATTGAGGCTGAATTGCCTCAGAAATGCTGCAGGACCCGCGTTTGTGGTTTGGGAAAAATCGCATCGCTCTGGTGTGATCCATCCCATTCAAATACATTAGCAAAGTGCTTTTCAAAGCGCTAGCGTTTTAAAAAGCGCTCAGAAGCACTCTTGGTGTGCACCAGCCCTAAATGAAGAAAAATGCCCATATAGAAACCGGCGTTACTTAGCATATGTGCCAAGTCGCCTTTCAACAGCTTCTGCTGTGTTCTTAACCACTTTTTCCACCACTTCAGTGTATCTACATCCTCTGTGACTTCATCTAATCCATGAAGACGTGGATATGTTGTGTAGCTGAAGCACAGATCTGCACGAGTGGGCTTACTCCTGTGCAAAACCTCCGGCACTATCTGCTGCAAGTAGTGAAAGCGAATATATGTTCCCTGAGCTTTTTACCATTAAAAATACTTTTATTTTTTGAGTTCATTGTAAAAAATACACACTGTAGCACTATTTCAGAATCCAATATCTTCACCATAAATTGTGACAGGAACATAATTTAAGCTTTGTGATAAACTGTAGTAATAGCCAAACAAAATTTGTTTTGCTGATATACATTTCATTTTAGGTGTCATAAGTAGGGATAACGTAATTGCTGATGAAATAGGGACATAGCTAAAATGTCAAAACTGCTCTGGTCCATAGGAGGGAAACAAGGTCTGGATGTGAAGTGGTTAATATGATAAAGATGTCATCTGCCATTATTTAGCACCTAATATTCCATTGCAAAACAAACAAAAAAATCTAGGTTAACTTTTTTCTCGATTACTTAGGATTGGCCAGGCTATAGTATGTTATATGGAAATGCCTGGTGGGTTCCAAGTATTAGCAGACCTTTAGGGTTCCCTTTTTTTTTTTTTTTTTTTTTTTTTTCAGTGAGGCTAGGTTCACAGTGTGATGTTGCGTTGCATTCCCTGTATTGGGAAATAAAGCTTGTGGCTTCACTTCCCACTGATGTAATTTTTGTTTAGTTTGTGTTTGCCTGTGCCATCTATTTTGGCATACTGCGATTTAATGTTTTGACAAGCTCTCCATGTTCCATATTCCACATTAGTCAGTAGGGATTGTGTTTGAAGGCAAATCATTGAGATTTGATACAGAATTATGGAAATTATAATGAAAATCTTTGCAACATGTAAAAGTGCTAATCTAATTTTGGAAGGATCAGAATTGATTTTTATTTTGCCATGGACAATGGGGGTTGTACCTGGAATTGGTTTGGTTGTATGCTGTGGTGTGATTTTTGGATACGTCCATAATAAAGGATTGAACTCTTATGGACATCGTGCGGGCATTATCCTACTTCATAAGAGATATATATATATATATATATATATATGTGTGTATATATATATATATATATATATATATATATATATATATATATATATATATATATATATATATATATATATATATATATATATATATATATATATAGTAACCTGTAGTGGTACAGTAAACAGCAGTATAGCACAATATGCATACAGAAGATAGAAACTGAGTATACAACGTTTTACATAGATAAAAGATGAACCCAGGAGAAAGAATAGAGGTATCCGCTGCAGTCTATGGCACTCATGCTTCTCCAGCGATAAATAAATCAGATGCCCACAGTCTCTTTGGGGGGGAGAGAGAGAGAGAGTGTCCCTTTTGTGTTGTGGCAGAACCTGGCCGGTAAGTATGCTGGCTGGTCTGGCCAAAGGCCTTTTATGAGATGCCTGCTGGCCGCAATCCAAATTTAGCACCCGGCTTGCTGCCTAGTTTACTAGTCCACAGAGGAAGGTGGATCTGTGGAGGGGACTGGTGACTCAGTTGCAGGGTCCCTCTGTCTCGACTGGCTGCAGCAGCAGATGATTCTGAGTGAGGATTGGCAGTGGTGAGTCTGGTGACCCCTTGGCAAATTAACCTTTAGGTGCTGTATACAGCAGCAACAGCAGGGTGGAAGGGCTTGAAATACCTGCTACTCAGCAACATTTTCAAACAGTTTTTCAACAACATTTTCATGATTCTGTATCAACTTATTTGCATATCTCTAGCCAACTGAAAAGGGTTCTAACCCCCATCTTCTTACAGTTGTGTAATGAAGTGAAATAAACCATGTAAGGAAGAACGAGTGCAGTGATCTGCAAACTTGGCTCTCCACCTGTTAAAGGGATACTGTAGGGGGGTCAGGGGAAAATGAGTTGAACTTATCCGGGGCTTCAAAACGGTCCCCCGCAGACATCCTGTGTTGGCGCAGCCACTCACCGATGCTCCGGCCCCGCCTCCAGTTCACTTCTGGATTTTAAAGTCTGAAAACCACTGCGCCTGCGTTGCCGTGTCCTCGATCCCGCTGATGTCATCAAGAGCGCACAGCGCAGGCCCAGTATGGTCTGTGTCTGCGCAGTACACTCCTGGTGACATCAGCGGGTGCCAGGACACAGGCTTGCAGGCGCAGTGGTTTTCTGACTTTAAAGTCAGAAATTCCAGAAGTGAACTGGAGGCGGGGCTGGAGCATCGGTGAGTGGCTGCGCCAACACAGGATGACTGCGGGGGACCATTACAAGCCCCGGGTAAGTTCAGCTCATTTTCCCCCGACCGCCCCCTACAGTACCCCTTTAAGGAACTAGAAGTCCCACAGTGCATTTGTCTTTATGAATCTTGACTGTGGCTTTCAGACTCCTGCAATGCATTGTGGGACTTGTCTCTCCAGCTGTTAAGGAACTACAAGTTTGCAGATCACTGAACTAGTGGATCAACACCCAGGAATCCAATAGGCAATTATACCTTTTATTCTCAAAAAGCAAAAAATTTAAACTAAAACCAAAATGCGGAAATTTCACAGTTTGGGCAGAAACCCCATTAGACGTCAGTGGCATATAAAGACCGCAATTCGTCGTAAATATGGATTTATTGTGGCTAAATTAGTCCAAAGAGAAAAATAGTACACCTTCAGCCCTAATGCTTTTCATTATTTTCACATAATACACACTTTATTGCAGGCTTTATGCAGTTTTTGGCATCAATTTTTTTTGTAAGCAGAACGAAAATTTAAAGCTTTTGATTTTCATTATACCAAGTATCATGTGGCTAGTTAGTAATGATAAATATTTTTATTTTGCAGAACATCGAAACATGCCATTAGCTGATGCAATGGTGCTTATTGCAAGAAGCCATGAACGGTACAAAGTAGAAGCTCGGGATAAGGAACGTGAGGATATCGCACGGCAAGCTGCCAAGCTGTCGGCAGAAGCTATATTAAGAGAGCGATCTTCCTTGGAAGAAGGAGTAAGGAGTACTCACCCTCCTGGAATAATGACCCTATTGGGTATGTTGGCAGACAATAGGTATGTTTCTGCTGAAGAATTAGACAAGGTCATTCTATATTTACAGCAGCGAAAAGAAAGATTGTTGGCCCTGTCTGGTGACTCCCTAGCAGGTAAGTTTTCATTTTTTTTGTGTGTGTCCTGGTTAGCTTTTCCAGTTGATTGTTGTAATTTTTATTCAATCTTTACATATATTTGTTCATTTTGCAGCACAACATTCAAGGCAAACTGTGACTAGTGGAACAGATTCCCAGTTGAGTCTTGGCCAGTCTACCCTGTCCAATAATCAGACACACCAGCATTCTCAACAGTTGACTTCTGCTGGCCCAGGAACTCAGACTGCTAACTCTCAGCAAGAGCTGCAAGCAAAGATTCTCAGTCTTTTTAATAGTGGTGCTTCTGCTGCTGCTGCTAACCCAACAGGTTCTGCAACTACAGCTAGCCCAAGCCAGGGCTATGGAAATATGTCCACCATTCAGCAGCGTTCACCTGCACAGATGGATACTGGAGGTCTTGGTCCATCTACACAAAGATCACAGCCTGCAGCCAGCCAACATCCTGCAGTGAGCCAACACCCTAATATCATGGCACAGGGGGGCGTAAGAGCTATGCCACCTAGGCCAGGAACAGGCCTACAGATGCCTTTTATGTATGGGCAATCTTCAAATAGGCTCCAGGCACCCAATAATGTTCCAGGTCAGAGACCAGGAGCATCATCTGGTATAAATTTTGATAACCCTAGTGTACAAAAGGCTCTAGACACACTTATACAAAGTGGGCCTACACTCTCTCATTTGGTGAGCCAAACAGCAGGCCAAGGTGTTCGCAGTGGGATGCCACAACAGTCTTCTGTGGGATCCTATCCCCGTCATCTTTAGTTTCTGGTCTAGACCTGCCATGGTCCATTGTTTCTGTAGATATAATTTCCTAGGGCATTTTTCAACATTGCAGTAGTTGCACTGCCTTCCATCCCCATTTATTGTTTATTCTGTGTATGTTATATAATAATACTGATAAGCATTTTGAATAATTGTCCTCGCGGTTATTAGTTGTATTTGTTGACAGACTGCATCCCTTTTTTCTTTTTTTCTTTTTATCACTAAAGTTGTGAAATAGTTTGTATAAGAAAATTCCCTGCACAGTCATATATATGTTACTTGGAACTGTATTATGTTGCAGATTTTTTTTTAAGTAAAAGTTACATTTTAAAAGTGTTCTTGTGATTTTGTGATGGGGAGGAAAAAAAACTGTTCTGAATATAATATAGTGGTATAATGCTACTTAATAATCGGTATCACTCCTGTGGTTTCACACTTTGTAGAATACAACAATGAAATGGAAATTGTGCGGTGCCACATTGCCAAATACAAGGTAATAATAAAAGAAAAAAACAATTATGGCAATAAATTCAGAATTTTTAGTTGACCAGTACTTGGGTAGAAATATATGGCCTTTATAGACATGTATATTGATGCATTGGCAACTAATCACATTGAATTATGTGGTATTGGTGATAAGGATAGTACAGCTGTGCCTATGAGAGGTGTAAAACTGCATCCCAGGGCCTCCCTCAACTGTGGAAAGTCATCTGCTAGTTTTCCATAGCAACCAGATGTATTTATTGCTTTAGTTGCAAATCGGCCCTATAAAATTACATTGGAAAGCAGAACAATTGTTATAGTAGAACCAACAATGGTATACTGAAAAAGGCAAATGTAAAGCTCAGTGAAAGTGCCTGGTCTCGATTGCAAGAGACCATGTGGAAATACCCTTATCACCATCATATCTGCATATGCATTCAGCTTATTAACCACTAAAGTACCAGCGGTCTCTGCCGCCTTAAGGACCAGAGAACGCAGGTACCAGAAATGGCGGAACACCGAAGCATCGCCGCATATACCTGCCGTCCACGTCGCACACGTGAACCTCAGCCACCCACTCTATTATCTCTGACAGCAGAGTTCCTGTGAGCCGGTCAGGAGCCAATGAAATAGCTCACAGGGCTCTGCCGTTATAGAGACGTGTAGAGTGACTGAGCCGTGGTGGGGAGACAGCGGCAAGATCGTGTGGTGCAAAGAAAGTGGCAATTATGTGTGGCGTCGGTGTATTGAAAACTACGCCCTGGCAGCCAGATCAACGTCAAAACGGCGTAGATTTATTTCAATTAGCGTCGTCCTTAAATGGTTAAGCTAAGTACACCATTTTTTTCTTACACCTAACCCTCCAGTCTAATCAACTGTGGTAAGTTAAAAATGCCCTCTTGTTGGCTTTTGCTCATTAGGAAGTACTTGGAAACTCCATATACTTATACTTTTTTCGGGCATATTTGCACAAGATAGTCTATTTACAAATTAATTGGGATCAAGGAGATGGTGTCAGTGAATACAGTGCCACTCGGTGGTGAAAAACTTTAATCACCCCTCTTCCACCACATAGTGGCGCTGTAACGTCTGCTTCAGCCCCTGGATCCCGATCACGTTGTATCATGTGATCGGGACCCAGAAGACATGTCTGGATTACACCGCCGCAGTGGAGGAGAGAAGTCATCGATCCAGCCGTCTGGACAGGTAACTATAGAAACTCTCTGCCGTCCCCTCTGCATAGCTTGCCAGACTGGAAAAGGCATGCTTTCCCAGTGGCAGGAAATATGCGGCTCAGCAGCCACTTATATTATGTGGCTGCTATAAGGTTAAAGACTCTGAAGCGACTTTAAAAACAGCTTTTAGCTTATATTCTACATAGGCATGTTTGCCCCTGCTAACACGCCGCTCTCCCGCGGCTGAACGTGGGGTCTTTACCCCCCAAATACCCTCAGTGGTGTCCCGGGATCGCTTCCTGTTGAGGCAGGGCTAATGGCTGCAGTCCTGCCTCTCAGAGCGGCTATCAGCGCTGATCGGAGATCCACCACTGTGACGCGCGTGGAGGCAGAGCTACAGCCATTAGCTCTGCCTCCAGGAAGAGCAAAATCTACGACTAAGTTGGTCGTGGATTTTGCAGGGGCGGATTCGGGGGGTAAAGACCCCTCGTTCAGCCGCGGGATAGCTGCGTTTTAGCTGGGGAAAACATGCCCATGTAGAATATAAGCTAAAAAGCTGTTTTTAATGTCGCTTCAGAGTCTCTTTAAGGTCAAGTTTGAACTGTGTGGTGTTATGCTCATGTTACAATGCTTACATTGCACCGTGCATGTTGTTTTTCATAGCATGAACAATTGCTATTCAACATGCCCATTTTTTTAGCTCGTGTAAAACAAACACTAGAATGCACTTGGACAACATAATCCATTACAATGCAGAGATTCAAACATGCCCATACACTTGTAAGGGCAGTGTGTTCTCATACAGCAACAAAGCCTGACACAACCTGTATAGTGTGAACTCTCCGTTTGTGGCCAGCACTGCAGATCAAGAGTCTTATCTGTTCCTGTCTAGCTGTTCAGTGTTTGAGAAAGGTACATGCTTTATTTACCCACCAAAGTACCTTTATGAATCTTGCAGGATCTTTAGGCTGTTTCCGCTAGCTGACGTGCATACTATTAGACGTTTGGTGCACTTCCTGTTGTGCGAGTACGCAGACAAATCCTGGAAGCCATGCCATGCACTGCTATGAGATTAGCTGCAACTCGCCCGGAAATACGTTACAATGTTGCTCGAATCGCTATGGCGGTGATTCAGGCAGCTGCTGCATTATCCCATATGGTAGAGTTTCCAAGCGTGATTTGCCTCCCGGGAAACTGGATTCAGACCGATTTCTGCATTAGTGGAAACAGGCTCTTAGAAACTATACTTAACATCTATTTAAGAACTATTTCGTTCATGTCTCAATGATCCAAAAACTAGCTAGGGATTGGGTAGATTTTGGAAATTCCTAGGCAGGGAAGAATGGTGATTCATATACATGGTGATATTGCCTAAAATGACAGTATAATCCCTTTTAGTAGACTCCAAGGGACCAAGCCGAATAGTTTACTATGAACTATATCAGAAATTGTCATACTAAAGCACATGGTAGTATGTAGTATGGAGAGTCTTTTTTTTTTTTATTTATTTATTTTTTTTTTCTTTCAGCATGTGAGTACAGACAACGTCAAAGCTAGAACAAAATGCATAATACTCAATATGCAGGGGTTTGTAGTAATTATGCAACAGCTTGCACAGGAAGCTTAGGGCTCACCAGGTAATTTAGGGAATAGTTCTGATATTGTGCTCCTCTGGCCACATTTCTGTGCAGTCTGCATGATACTGTAGCATGGTATCCATGCACAAGCAAGTCCTAGATCAGTGTTTCTCAACATTTTATTGGTATGTACCCCTTTTAAAACCCTGTACTCACCAAGTACCCCCAGCATAGTAAACATTATCACAAGTACCCTTGACAAATATATATCTAATCTTAATACATGATAATTGGTACTAAACAATTTCCAAGCATTTACTATTGTTTTTAATTAGCTAAAATACTAATTTGATGGTGTTTAAATAAGATTTATCATTTTCTAAAACTCTAAATTTGTTATTCTTGGTTAAGTATATCAAGCCTGAGTACCCCCTGGAACCATCAGAAGTACCCCCTGGGGTACGCGTACCACAAGTTGAGAACCTAGGTCCTAGATGATAGGCAATTCCCTAAGTAATCAAACAGCAGGTTATGCAGGAAGCTTATCAACAGTAGATGAAGCTTGCGGTTTTGGGCCCATGCATTGGCCAGTGCTTTTGAGGGAATCGATGCAGGCTCAGAGTAGTGTGCAGATGAGACAAATGTGAACTTTTTGGTGGGAATGCCAGACATCATGTTTGGAGGAAACCAGGCCCTGCTCATCACCAAGCCAATACCATTCCAACAGTGAAGCATGGTGGTAGTGGCAGCATCATGCTGTGGGGACTGTTTCAGCAGCAGGAGCTGGGAGATTAGTCAGGATGAAGGGAAAGACTGCAGCCAATGTACAGAGACATTCTGGATTAAAACCTGATCCAGGGCCATCTTGAACTCAGACTGGGGCAACAGTTCACCTTTCAGCAAGGTAATGACCCTAAGCACACAGCCAAGGTATCGGAGTGGCTTCAGGACCACTGTTTGAATGTCCTTGAGTGGCCCAGACTTGAATCCCCTTGAGTGGCCCAGACTTGAATCCAATTGAACATCTCTGGAGAGTTCTTAAAATTGCTGTGCGCCAATGCATACCAACCTGATAGAGCTTGAGAGGTGCTGCAAAGAGGAATGGGCAAAATTAGTCAAGGATAGGTGTGCCAAGCTTGTGGCATCATATTCAAAAAGACTAGAGGCTGTAATTGCTGCCAAAGGTGCATCGACAAAGTATTGAGCAAACGCTGTGAATACTTACTGTACATGTGATTTCTCAGTTTTTATTTTCAATAAACTTTCCAAAACCTCAAACTTTTTTACGTTGTCATTATAGGATGTTGTGTGTACAATTTATAAGGGAAAAAAGAATCCATTTTGGAATAAGGCTGTAATATAACAAAAAGTGATGCACTGTGAATACAAATGCACATGGATGATCGTTGGTGCAGGAAGAGCTGGTGCTAGCATCTCTGGAACAAATACTCTTTTAGGATTTACTCGCCCAACAGTATCTCGTCGGTTTAGAGAGTCGAAGAAAAAACTTAAAGTGAGAAGGACTATTCTGGTTAAAAAGGCTGGTGAAGAGAGAGATGAAAGGCGTATTACGCACATAGTACCCGGCAATAGAAGGGCAGCAACATGACACACTAATAGCTGGTTTTGTTTTAGTGCGTCTAAACTGAGTGATATGGATGTTTCCTTTTAAACAATACCAGTTGCCCAGCAGTCATGCTGATCTTTAGCTGCAGTAGTGGCTAAATCACACACCTAAAAAGAGCATGCAGCCAATCCAGTCTGACTTCAGTCTACATGCTTGTTGAGGGGCTGTGGCTAAAAGTAGGAAAGTCAAGCAACTGGTATTATTTTAAAAGGAAAAATCTATATCCTTTTAAGTTTAGGTTCACTTTAATGCTGGTTCATCACAAAGAATATCTTAACGCACAAGATGGACTTTGCAAAGGATGGACTTTAGCACCAGGAAACCATCAAGAGTTAGTATTTGGTATCATAGGGAAAAAAAGTGTTAAAGGCACTTGCCACCATGCTGATCGGTCTCCTATTGGTTTGAGGAACATCAGAGTTTAACCTTCTTCCATGGCCAGTTCAGTCCCCCTAACCTCAATCCTATTGAGCATTTGTGGGACAAAGTCTAAAGATCACTTCAAAGCTTGAAAATGCCACCATCCAATCTGACCCAAGTTAGAGCTATTATGTCAGCATGGGCCAACATTCCTCAGCAATGGTATCAGCATCTTGTTAAGTCCATGCCGAGAAGACTATAGGCTGTGCTCAGAGCTAAAGGTGACTCAACTTAGTAGATGGTGTCTCTAATTTTTGGCCGCTCTGTTTATTACAAAAGGTTGCTAGTTTGCCAACTGCTAGCATGGAAATTTAACCCTGTTGTCCTCCATTGTTATGCTAAATTAACGATTTTTATGTGATTAACCGGTATTATAGTGAAATATTGATGCTATGGGATAGAATGAAAACCAAAATTTAACCTATGTCTCCAGAGTCTATACTGCAATGATGCATTTTATAAAGGAAAAGTTCAGGGACTGTATAAAAAAAAAAAATCCAAATCCACTTACCTGGGGCTTCCTCCAGCCCGTGGCAGGCCCTCGGTGCCGCTCCGCATGCTTCCGGTGGCGAGCCCGACCTGGCCAGGCCGGCTGCCAGGTCGGGCTTCTTCTGCGCTCCAAAGTGCGTGTCACTCGTGTGCGCTGACGTCATCGGACGTCCTCCGGCGCACACGAGTGACACGCACTTTGGAGCGCAGAAGAAGCCCGAGCTGGCTTTCAGGTTGGCTCGCCACCGGAGACCACCGGGAGCCTGCGGAGTGGCACCGAGGGCACCTCCTGCCTGCCAAGGGCTGGAGGAAGCCCCAGGTAAGTGAATTTTTTTTTTATACAGTCCCTGAACCCTCCCTTTAAAGTGGATTCAAACTCTTGCATAGCACACAATTAAACCTTTTAATTCCACACATAAATATTGCCAAACTGCACTGATGCTTTAACTTTCTGTGCTCCCTGAAAGTTAATCTAGTTAAAGCTTCAGGTTTATTTTTAGGTTTTCTGTAAATTGACCCCCCCCCCCCCCCTCAAAATGGTTATGCTGTGCCTAAACTTTTTTAGTACAGATTTTCTCCTTACATAAATTTCAGTTTTAGTTCTACTATTCCGCTCTGAGTGCATTTTAGGCATACTCAAGGTTTATTACAAATAACATATTCCTCTTTTTGGAGACACTACTGTATTTGAAGGTTTTTCAGAAAGCTGTAGTGCAAAAAATCTCAAAGATGGAGCGAATGTGTGTTCTGTGCAAACATGCTGTAAACAAAGAATGCTTTCAAACATGGAAGTGTTATTTAATAGTTTTTTCAGCAATCCTCAAAATGCATTGAATGAACAATAGAGAAATCTAAAATCAATATTTGGTGTGACCATTCTTTTCCTTCAAAACAGCATCAGGTCTTTTAGGTACATTTGCACACAGTTGTTGAAGGAAATCTGCTGGTAGGCTGTTCCAAACATCTTGGAGAATTTACTACAGATCTTCTGTGGATGTAGGCTTCCTCAGATCCTTTTGTTTCTTCATGTATTCCCAGACCCTCTTGATGTAGAGATCATGGTTCTGTGGGGGACAAACCATCACTTCTAAAGGCTCATACACACATCAGACTATAGTCTTTGGAAAATGAAAGATCACAGACCAATCTTACCACCCTTCCTGTAGTATAAGAGCCATACTCTACACAGTCTTTTCTATGGAGCTGAACTCCACGTCAGAAAAAAATCTTTGCAAGATGCTGCACACACAGATGCTGTACAGACACAAAAGATCAGTATCTGCAAAAGATCTGTTCCTGCCAAAAATCCATTCCTGCAAATTGCAATGATAGTCTATGAGATCTGCAGATCATCATACACACATGATTTAACTGACATTCATCTGCAGATCAAGCAATCATCTGCAGATCTGAAAATCCATCCTGGTGGATCTGATCTGCAGATGAATGTCAGTTAAATCATGTGTGTATGATGATCTGCAGCTCTCATAGACTATCATTGCAATTTGCAGGAATGGATTTTTGGCAGGAACAGATCTTTTGCAGATACTGATCTTTTGTGTCTGTACAGCATCTGTGTGTGCAGCATCTTGCAAAGATTTTTTTCTGATGTGGAGTTCAGCTCCATAGAAAATACTGTGAAGGTATGGCTCTCATACTACATGAAGGGTGGTAAGATTGGTCTGTGATCTTTCATTTTCAAAAGACTATGGTCTGATGTGTGTATGGGGCCTTAGACTTCTTATTCTTCTCTGCTGTCACCTCTGCTCTCAGCCGCTGTCCAGGTCACAGTGCTTGGTGCGCAAGCTGATCCTGAGGTTGTGCGCATGCGTGAAGCACCGATGTCAATAAAGCTCACGTACGCGGCTTACTATATATATATATATATCCCTGATAACTCCTTTAATTAGAAACTGTAACCAAAAATTGAACTTATTCCCAATCAGTAGCTGATGCTTCCTTTTCCATGAAAAATCTATTTTCTCAAACTAATTATTAGGGGGCTCTGTATGGCTGATATTGTGGGGAAATCCCTCTCACTGTGTGATGTCATGACCATGGTCCTGACAGTTTCCTGTCTGTAAACCTCATTACATTGTGGGAAATAACAGCTGTTTACAGCTGGGTCCAACTGCCAAAAAAAGCAAGCGGCATCTCCTTCCACTGACCTCACTTGCCAGCAGTAAAAAATGTTGACGTGATAAATCTCAGAATGTAAATTGGGGAGAGGAAAGATTTTACAATGGGCAAACAGTCTAAATAATTTATACATATTTTATTGTAAAAATAAAGCACTTTTGTTCATTACGTTATTTTCACTGGAGTTCTGTAATCCTGTTATGACAAAAAGGTAACACCTTGTTCAATTTTTAAGGGTTTGCATACTAAAATAATACAAAAAAAGTCCTAAAGGCTTGTACAGATGTGCAACTTTTCTGCCCCACTGATTGTCAAACTTGATCAGTTGGGCATGTGAATGTGTAACAAATGATTTGCCGAGCAACTGATGACAGGCAGTTTTTCCGATCCAACACCCGATCAACAGGCAGAACGATGGCTGTTATGGCTGATATAGTGCAGTTGGCCACGTGTGTACAAGTTGTTAGAACCGCTTGTCTTGTTTTGAATGTGGCCATTCAAAATGATCGTGCAGCCTTCCAGCACAGCTTCGGTCTCTCTATGCGGAGGATCGAGTCTGTGAATGATGTTGAGAAGAACAGAGCTATGTGGGGAGGCTGTGCGATTGCTAGCGCCAGGCTAGGTAATGTACATAGTGGCTCTATTGAGGGGGGGGGGGGGGCATGTCGGCAACCTTAAAAAGCTAGCCAACTTGTAATACAGCCAGTAAACCTATTAGATTCACTCTGGGGGGCATAACGCTCAGGAGGTTAAGCCTAATGTTCTACTCCTGCGGGATCTGTGGACCATGCATAGAAAAAAAAAAGCACAAAAACACTGAGAGCCCTATATGGTGTAGTACAGGCTTTCTCAACCAGGGTTCCCTGGAACCCCAGGGTTCTTTGAGGACTCTGCAGGGGTTCCTTGGCATTTTACCCCATCGTGGGGGGGGGGGGGGGGGGGGGAAGTATGATAGAGCACACTATAATAGGTGGTACTGTAACAAGAAGCACTAAATTTGGGGGGTCAGGAGACAGTATAATGAGTGGCAGTGTAATAGGAGATAGTGAAATGAGCAGCCTAACCTACTTAGCCTCCTGAAAAATAAATGTAGGGGTTTCTCAAGACCAAAACGTTGTTTGCAGGGGTTCCTTGAGATCCAAAAGTTATTTACAGGGTTCCTCCAGGGTAAAAAGGTTGAGAAATGCTGGTGTAGTAAATTGGAAAATGTATTAGGTATAAATGAGCAAACCAAAAATACTCATAAACAAGGGTTATAATACTAGCATCCACAGTATTAAAGCCAATGAAGAAAACCTGTCCTCACTCAGGTTCTGGGGTCTCTGGATGGATGGGCTGTGCTCTAGAAAAAAAATATAGTAAAGGTTCAAAAGAACTAAAACAAAACCACCCCATACACATGGATCTGCAAAGGTTAAAACTGGAAAGGAGGTGCCCCAAAATTGTAGCAGTAATCACTTTTCATAAAATTAATTAAAAATTTTACCTCCAAAATGTACAAAGGCTAGATGAAGGAATACATTTTATTACAGTTCACACACTAATAGGATAACGTGTTTCATGGAATGAAGTCTGCTTCAAATTAATGACAATAGTGGCTGAAATAAGGAGTGTATATTAGACTCTCATTGCTCATACACTCCTCATTTCAGACACTATCATTGATTTAAAGAAGCGGACTGCGTTCTGCGAAACACATTCTTATTAGTGTTTTGAGCTGTAATATTTCATTGCCTATCCAAGCTCTTGTCAGTTTCAAATGTAAATGGATACCTGTGTGAAAAATAAATGCTCCACATAGTGTAATAACATTAAAAAGATAAACTGTATTAAGAAACAACTGCACTTACATATGTTGGTTTGTAATCTAGGGTTACAGCTTAGCAGGCTTTGCCCTGTTGCCTTATAGGCAGGCCCGCTGGTTTGGTTACGCTGTTCCCCGAATTGGCAAATAGGATGCTTAAAATTCACAGTCTGGCCTCACAATGGTTATCAGAGTCCTGGGGGAGTGGTTAAACCTGCTTGGATAGTATACTCATTATCCATGCACATGTTATGAGCATTACCTGTAATAGAGACTGAACATAGACTTTAAAAGCCTGCATGCAGTTAGAATCTGTTACAGCACTGTGTAAACAGCCCCCCCCCCCCCCCCCCAAAAAAAAAGAAAAACTATACTGCAGCATTAAGGGCCCTTTTTCCACAGGTGGCTAAACTAGGTACTCGGTTAGCAGTTACTAGTGTTGGGCGAACAGTGTTCGCCACTGTTCGGGTTCTGCAGAACATCACCCTGTTCGGGTGATGTTCGAGTTCGGCCGAACACCTGATTGTGTTCGGCCATATGGCCGAACTAAGAGCGCATGGCCGAACGTTCGGCTAGCACTGTGATTGGCCGAACGGGTCACGTGTAGTGTTGGGCGAACATCTAGATGTTCGGGTTTGGGCCGAACATGGCCGCGATGTTCGGGTGTTCGAGCCGAACTCCGAACATAATGGAAGTCAATGGGGACCCGAACTTTTGTGCTTTGTAAAGCCTCCTTACATGCTACATACCCCAAATTTACAGGGTATGTGCACCTTGGGAGTGGGTACAAGAGGGAAACATTTTTTAGCAAAAAGAGCTTATAGTTTTTGAGAAAATCGATTTTAAAGTTTCAAAGGGAAAACGGTCTTTTAAATGCGGGAAATGTCTGTTTTCTTTGCACAGGTTACATGCTTTTTGTCGGCATGCAGTCATAAATGTAATACATATAAGAGGTTCCAGGAAAAGGGACCGGTAACGCTAACCCAGCAGCAGCACACGTGATGGAACAGGAGGAGGGTGACGCAGGAGGAGAAGGCCACGCTTTGAGACACAACAACCCAGGCCTTGCATGAGGACAAGAAGCGTGCGGATAGCAATTTGCATTTTGTCACCATGCAGTCATAAATGTAATACAGATGAGAGGTTTAATAAACAGGGACCGGAAAGGCTAACCCATCACAGATGTTCATTGTTCATGTTACTTGGTTGGGGTCCGGGAGTGTTGCGTAGTCGTTTCCAATCCAGGATTGATTCATTTTAATTTGAGTCAGACGGTCTGCATTGTCTGTGGAGAGGTGGATATGCCGATCTGTGACGATGCCTCCGGCAGCACTGAAACAGCGTTCCGACATAACGCTGGCTGCCGGGCAAGCCAGCACCTCTATTGCGTACATTGCCAGTTTGTGCCAGGTGTCTAGCTTCGATACCCAATAGTTGAAGGGTGCAGATGGATTGTTCAACACAGCTATGCCATCTGACATGTAGTCCTTGACCATCTTCTCCAGGCGATCGGTGTTGGAGGTGGATCTGCACGCTTGCTGTTCTCTGTGCTGCTGCATGGGTGTCAGAAAATGTTCCCACTCCAAGGACACTGCCGATACCATTCCCTTTTGGGCACTAGCTGCGGCTTGTGTTGTTTGCTGCCCTCCTGGTCGTCCTGGGTTTGCGGAAGTCAGTCTGTCGGCGTACAACTGGCTAGAGGAGGGGGAGGATGTCAATCTCCTCTCTTAAGTCTCCACAAGGGCCTGCTGGTATTCTTCCATTTTGACCTGTCGGACTCTTTCTTCAAGCAGTTTTGGAACATTGTGTTTGTACCGTGGATCCAGAAGGGTATAAACCCAGTAATTGGTGTTGTCCAGAATGCGCACAATGCGTGGGTCGCGTTCAATGCAGTCCTAGGCCGAAGAGGTCATAGCCTAGGGTCACAAAAACCTGTTTATTTGGGCTATTTCAATGGTAGTGATGGTGACGTACATAAATCTCAGCCATGGCCGTTAGCAACATCTGAATTTCACGAAATGTCTCATGCAGGTAGAAGACATATTGTTAGACTTGGATTCCAAAGATGGGGTCCCTACATCTCTGCAAACCAGAGTTACAGGGCTCCAAAATTGGTAAAATCCCCCATAGGCTTTCATTGGGCCTACTATTTACCGTTCCAAAATCTCACACCATTTCAAAGGGCAATGGCTCAGCAGTGGCAAAACTCACCAGTCATGATCCCCCTAAGGGTCCCTACAATGCTAGAAAATTTGGTACTGCTGAGCCATTGCCCTTTGAAAAGATGTGAGATTTTGGAAAGTGAAATAGGGAGGCAATGAAAGTCTATGGGGGATTTTACCAATTTTGGATCCCTGTAACTCTGGTTTGCAGAGATGTAGGGACCCCATCTTTGGAATCCAAGTCTAACAATATGTCTTCTACCTGCATGAGACATTCCGTGAAATTCAGATGTTGCTAACGGCCATGGCTGAGATTTATGTACGTCACCATCACTACCATTGAAATAGCCCAAATAAACAGGTTTTTGTGACCCTAGGCTATGACCTCTTCGGCCTAGGACTGCATTGAACGCGACCCACGCATTGTGCGCATTCTGGACAACACCAATTACTGGGTTTATACCTTTCTGGATCCACGGTACAAACACAATGTTCCAAAACTGCTTGAAGAAAGAGTCTGACAGGTCAAAATGGAAGAATACCAGCAGGCCCTTGTGGAGACTTTAAAGAGGAGATTGACATCCTCCCCCTCCTCTAGCCAGTTGTACGCCGACGGACTGACTTCCGCAAACCCAGGACGACCAGGCGGGCAGCAAACAACACAAGCCGCAGCTAGTGCCCAAAAGGGAATGGTATCGGCAGTGTCCTTGGAGTGGGAAAATTTTCTGACACCCATGCAGCAGCACAGAGAACAGCAAGCGTGCAGATCCACCTCCAACACCGATCGCCTGGAGAAGATGGTCAAGGACTACATGTCAGATGGCATAGCTGTGTTGAACAATCCATCTGCACCCTTCAACTATTGGGTATCGAAGCTAGACACCTGGCACAAACTGGCAATGTACGCAATAGAGGTGCTGGCTTGCCCGGCAGCCAGCGTTATGTCGGAACGCTGTTTCAGTGCTGCCGGAGGCATCGTCGCAGATCGGCGTATTCGCCTCTCCACAGAAAATGCAGACCGTCTGACTCAAATTAAAATGAATCAATCCTGGATTGGAAACGACTACGCAACACTCCCGGACCCCAACCAAGTAACATGAACAATGAACATCTGTGATGGGTTAGCCTTTCCGGTCCCTGTTTATTGAACCTCTCATCTGTATTAAATTTATGACTGCATGGCGACAAAATGCAAATTGCTATCCGCACGCTTCTTGTCCTCATGCAAGGCCTGGGTTGTTGTGTCTCAAAGCGTGGCCTTCTCCTCCTGTGCCACCCTCCTCCTGTTCCATCACGTGTGCTGCTGCTGGGTTAGCGTTACCGGTTCCTTTTCCTGGAACCTCTTATATGTATTACATTTATGACTGCATGCCGACAAAAAGCATATTACCTGTGCAAAGAAAACAGACATTTCCTGCATTTAAAAGACAGTTTTCCCTTTGAAACTTTAAAATCGATTTTCTCAAAAACTATAAGCTCTTTTTGTTAATTTTTTTTCCTCTTATACCCACTCCCAAGGTGCACATACCCTGTAAATTTGTGGTATGTAGCATGTAAGGAGGCTTTACAAAGCACAAAAGTTCGGGTCCCCATTGACTTCCATTATGTTCGGAGTTTGGCTCGAACACCCGAACATCGCGGCCATGTTCGGCCTGAACCTGAACATCTAGATGTTCGCCCAACACTAGCAGTTACCAAGCAGCACCAAACATTACAAAACAGCAGCAAGTAGGTGTGAGAATTCGACAATCTTCACTGCCTATCAACTGCTCATTGATAAGGGCACATAGATAGACTGGCATGATGGGCCATCTTTTTTTCTTGCTTCAAGTTCTCTAAGTATTGTTACAGCTTATGGATTCTTCAATCAAGACTTTAATGGAAGGAAAGGAGCAACATATAAAAAAATCCCTCCCCCCCAATAAAGTTTCTTATTCTATTTGCCTGGGATGGAAATGTACAGCTGGGGGTTCTCCTTATTAAATAGAGCCCTCAGATTCCAAGGCCCCCCCCCCCTTCACACCAGGACCTAGACACCTGAGGTGGGTATGAGTCCCTTGTCCATGATGTGAACAAGGGTGCTGTAGGAGAGGGGGAGGCTTTGTTGCCCCTCTTGACTCAGCCATCCTATCTAAAAAGATTATGCAAGTTTTTTTTTTTCTTTCTTATGGCAGACTCTCATTGGTTAAAACTTTGTACCATTAGGGAGGCTTGCTCAATAGTATAGGCAGAAAGAGGTGTGATGGGTGAGAGAACTTATTTTTTGGTTTTTTTTTTTTTTTTACAGTAAATAGGGCTTGCCTATTTAGAATACATTCATCTGGGGTCTCCTTAGTAAAGTAGCCTCCAAGATGAGTAAAGAAGCCGGCAAGACTTGATAGAATGGGCAAAAAAAGTTTTTGCCAATGTTTGACAAGAAGCACCGCTTCCTGGAGGGTGATAAGTTATGTTCAATTCCATAAGGGGGAAAAAAAAACTAGCAGAAGTGAGTTTTTTTACCGCTCTGCTGGGTGCTAAATGCAATTAAATTGGGCAATGGTCTTGTGACCTTACTTTGAAACTTGACAGTGCTTATCGCTTGGTTTCAAAATGAGATACAAAATTTGCTCTCATCAGAAAAGAGGACTTTAACCTTGAAACGACCTCTCCACACCAATTGGCGTGGACACGGCAGCAGCCCCAGGACTGCCCCGGCGTGCAGCTCTGGGGGCGCGTTTAGCAGGAGATTGCGCGCCGATGCGCAAGCATCTCCGCTTGAATGACGATCGCCGCTAGGAGACTGTTAGCTACGGCAGCGTTGTACTGGGGACAGCCGTGTGACTGTCCCCCTCAGTGGCAGATACTGTCATAGGCTGAACCTTATGACAGCCGATCACGCTAATTGGCTGGCAGGAGGAGGGAGAAAAAAATATTTAAAAAAATAAGCAAATTTATTAAAGAAAAAATAAATATATAAAAACAAACATCCTGGCAGCGATCTTAGCCCACCAACAGAAAGCTTTGTTGTGTGGGCAGAAAAGGGGGGGAGGTAATCACTTGTGTGCTGAGTTGTGCGGCCCTGCAGCGAGCCCTTAAAGCTGCAGTGGACTAATTGGTCAAAAATAGCCTGGTCTTTAGGGGGGTTTAGGCCCGTGGTCCTTAAGTGGTTAAAGGGAACCTAAACAGAGAGGGATATGGATGTTTCCTTTTAAACAATACCAGTTGCCTGGCAGTCCTGATGATCTCTTTGGCTGCAGTTGTGGCTGAATCACACACCTGAAACAAGCATGCAGCTAATCCAGTCTGACTTGAGTCAAAGCACCTGATCTGTATGCTTGTTCAGGGGTGTTGGCTGAAAGTATTAGAGACACAGGATCAGCAGGAGAGTCAAGCAACTGGTATTATTTTAACCTCTTGAGGACTGCAGGGCTAACCCCCCCCCCCCCCCCCCCCCCCTAGTGGCCAGGCAATTTTTAGTAAAATTGGCCACTGCAGCTTTAAGGTCAAGCTGCAGGGCCGCACAACATAGCACACAAGTGATTTCCCCCCTCCCTTTTATCCCCACCAACAGAGCTCTCTGTTGGTGGGTTCTGATCGCTCCCCCATGTTTATATATATATATTTTAATAAATATTAGTGTTGCCTTTTTAAAAACAAACAAACCCTGTTTCTTTAAATACCCTCCCTCCCCAGCCAGCCAATCATAGCGATCAGCTCTCATAGGCTTCACCCTATGAGAGCCGATCGCTCTCTTGTCCCCCAGGGGGACAGCCGTGTTATACGACTGTCCCCAGTGCAGCGCTGCACCATGTAAAGAGACGGCGATCACGCCGTCTAACAATCTCCCGAGTGGCTATTGCCACTCAGCCACTCGGAGACTGAAGGCGAGGCGGAGCTCCGTCCCCCAAGCAGGAGATGCGCGCGCCTTCTGTGCGCGATCTGCAAAACAGAGCCCCAGGACTTTACGCCAATCGGCGTTAGGCGGTCTTGGGGCTGCCGCCGCGGCCACGCCCATCGGCGTGACGTGGTCGGCAAGAGGTTAAAAGGAAAAATCCTTATCCTCAGTTTAGATTCCCTTTAAACCACTGAGCAGTTTTTTTTTTTTTCTTTAGCCCAGGTACGACATTTCTGACATTGCTGTTCAGGAGCAGCTTGACAAGAAGAATACAGCATTTAAAGCACGTGTGGTGGCTCTTGTTGCACTAACTCGAGCTTCAGTCCACTCCTTGTGTAAGGCCACAACACTTCTGAGGGCTCGTTTCCACTATAGCGTTGCGGAATCGCCGGGAAATCACTGCGGACGAAACCGGGGGCGATTTTGCATGCGTTTTTTGCCGCGATTTCGCATAGGGTAGTAGGTATGCGATTTTAATCATGTCACTGCCTGTGTAAATTAACATTACTTCCTATGAGAAATCGCGGGAAAAACCGCATGCCAAAACCGCATGCGATTTTCTTATTGAATGCGATTCGCATAGCGGTGTGTGGGGGGAGAAAATTCTGACGGCTCTGCCGTGCAGATTTTCCCAGCACACAAAAACGCAACGCACAAGTGGAAACAGGTCCATCCACTTGTATTGGCTGTGCGAATCCGCATGCGGACTCGCTATAGTGGAAATGAGCCCTGAATGGCCTTTTTCTGACAAACCTCTCCAGGCTGCGGTCATCCTTGCTGCTTGTGCACTTTTTTCTTCCACACATTTCCCTTCCACATAACTTTCTATTAATGTGCTTTGACACAGCACCTTTTGAGGCTTTTCCTTCTTAAAGGATACTGGAGCTGAATGAAGAATGAGAAACGGGGGGAGCAGGCATATACTGTCTGCTTTCCTGATGCCCACCGCTCCCCCGTTCTCTTCTGTGCCCCCCCCACCCCCAATATCTTACCTAAAAACTCCCTGGCACCCACTTCCAGGTTGCAGAATTCAGATTTTACTTAATGCATATGACGTCACAACTATGCCATGCACAGTGTGCTGTTGGACGCACGCAGCCCAGCCAGCACCTGTGCAATAAAGCCTGACTTTGCCAACCCAGGAGAGGGTGCCGGGGGACTTTTAGGTAAGATGGGGGGGGGGGCACAAAGAGACCGTTTCCAGTCTTCATTCGGCTCTGGTATCCTTTAACCCGGAAATAATTAGACCGCCAGGAGGCAGCGCAGCAGTTTTTTTTTTAAATCATGTAGCGAGCCCAGGGCTCGCTACATGATAGCCGCTCCCGCATCCCCTCGCCCGCTTCGATTGCCTTCGGCGATCTCCGATCAGGAAATCCCGTTCAAAGAACGGGATTTCCTGGAGGGCTTCCCCCGTCACCATGGCAACGGGGCGGGATAACATCAGCGACATCGTGACGTCATTGGGAGTCCCGATCCACCCCTCAGCGCTGCCTGGCACTGATTGGCCAGACAGCGCACGGGGTCTGCGGGGGGGGGGGGGGGCGCGCGCGCTGTGACGGATAGCGGCAATCGAGCACGGGGCGGTGGCGATCGGTATGCTGACGCAGCTAGCAAAGTGCTAGCTGCGTGCAGCAAAAAAAAATTAAGCAAATCGGCCCAGCAGGACCTGAGAAAAGCTCCTGCGCGGCTTACCCCGAACTAAGTTCGGGGATACCGCCAGGAAGGTTAAAGTAGTTATCAAGCTAAATGAATAACATAAGTGGTACTTACCGGGGGCTTTCTCCAGCCCCAAGCTCCCAGCATGTCCCTTACCGCAGCTCTCACCGCAGCCGTTCGCCGCAGCTCGCTCCCGGACCCCGGCGATGACGTCAGGCCGACCTCCAGCACTGCGCCTGTGCGAGCGGTGCTGTCAATCACAATCAGTAGTTCTGCGCCTGCGCAATCCGCTCCGGCCCATGTGGCGGTGATTGACAGCGCCGCTCGCGCAGGCGCAGTACAAGTTGACCTGACGTCAACGCCGGGAATCGGGAGCGAGCTGCGGCGAGGGACATGCTGAGAGCTTGGGGCTGGAGGAAGCTCCCGGTAAGTAGCACTTATTTTATTTATTTTCCCTGATAACTCCTTTAAAGAGAAACTCCAACCTAGAATTGAACTTTATCCCAATCAGTTGCTGATACCCCCTTTGACATGAGAAATATAATGCTTTTCACAAACAGACCATCAGGGGGCGCTGTATGACTGATTTTGTGCTGAAACCCCTCCCACAAGAAGCTCTGGGACCGTGGTACTCTGGGCAAACTGCCACAATGTAACAATGATCACAGACAGGAAATAGCTGTTTACAGCTGTCTCTAACAGCCAAAACAGCTAGGAGCAGCTACATAACCTGCCCACAGTAAAAATGTCACCTTGTAATAAATGTCAGAATGTAAATCGGGGAGAGGAAAGATTTTAAAATGAGCAAACACTGACTAAATCATTTATACATAATTATGGTAAAAAATGAAGCACTTTTTTTTACTACATTATTTTCACTGGAGTTCCTCTTTAAGGAGGTTGACAATTATGGTTCCTGCACAACTGTCAGGTCCGCATTTTTTCCCATGATTCTGATTCCTACTGAACCAGACTGAGGCTATGTTCACGTTATAAATTGCCAGCGCTATCGCAAGCACTGAGCGATTTCTTGAGCTTTTTTAAAAGCGCTTTTCCCTGTGCTTTGCGCTATGCTAAGCGATTCGTTTTTTTCATTTCCTGACATCAGTCTGGAAGTGAATTCTTTGACCCGGAAATGAATAAATACAATGTATTCATAACAATGCTTGGGGAATCACTATACAGCGCTTTATCAAGCACTTTGTGATTTCCCCATGCCTTCCACTGAGCCAGAGCGATCAGAAAATGGAACATTTGCAATTTCAAATAAATAGAAACGCTCACATGTGAACACTCATAGGAAAACATTACACAATTGATTTTAGGGCGATTTCTAAAATCGCCCACGCTTTAAAGAAAAAAAAAAAAAAAAAGCAGGAAATGCTTATAGAGTGAACGATCAGCAAAGTGCTGAAAACTCACCCCAATGTGAACCAGTACTAAAGCTTTGGTGTTTACCTATGAGCTGAGAGCTGTGGCTTCTCTGCTGTAGCTACTGATAAGACAGTTTGATCTGGCTGTATGAACAAACACTGAACAGTGTTTTGTTTTTCAGAATACGTGGACTAATTGCTTTCTATTGAGTACTGTACAAGAGTTCGGATCCACTTTAAATGCTTTTTATACATTGAGGGGAGTAGAACCCTGTAGAATTGGAGCTACAGTACTAGCCACAAAAAGTTACTAGCAGAGGAGAGTGGTGTGATCAGGTAATCACTACTACTATGAATACAATCGGGAGCCTAAACTAGGGCTTTAGCAAAAAAACGCGACACCCCCCCAGCAGTTTGTTTTAAACTTTATAACAGCGTGGTCAGAAGAAACCACTTCGAAAAGTTATTCAGAGTGTTTTAGTGATGAACATCTGTGTTTTGGGAACCTATTACATGAACCCACTGAGAGAAGGTCTAGGTGATATGGTTTGATCATCTAGGTAAAGGAATGCATGAATAAAAACACAGGAACACCAGGAGTCGAATAAAGTGTATTTTGATAATACAAGGATATATGCAGTATACAGTTAGGTCCATAAATATTTAGGCAGAAAACTTTTTTTCTCTAATTTTGGTTCTGTACATTACCACAATTAATTTTAAATGAAACAACTCTGATGCAGTTTGACTGCATTTAGCTGCAGATGAGCAGACAATATGTCTTTGAACACTTAGGGCTCTTTCACATTAGGGCAGATTTTCTGCGTTTCAACGCAAAGGATAAAGTTTGCGTTACCCAAGGTGAAATGAAAGTCCATAGACCTTTATTTTAGCTTTCACATATAACGCAGCCTTTTTGTGCGTTGCGTTCCACTGCACCCAGGCGCAGTTTTTTGGCCAACGCTAGCTTTATGCGTTACAATGTTAGTCAATGTAAAACGCACACTATGCGCGTTTTTAATCCGTTAACGCAGGCAATCAGTCCCAGAATGCAACAGAGGAACAATGTAGAAAGTTGACAACTAAAAGAAAAAAAAATTACCTGCGTTTTTCTATGTGCAGTAACGCATTGAAAACGGATTAAAAACGCACACTCACTGCAGTGCAACGCATATCAAAACGCAGTAAAAGGCATACAACAAAACGTATGCTTTGAGCGTTCTCCAACGCAAGCTCTGATGTGAAAGAGCCCTTAAGAATGAATTCGGCTGCATCTGTCCTATGTCACAACAGCCAACCCTGAAAATTATTCTGCGATCATCCACCACTGTTGTCTTCGTGGACATCCTGGTCTTTTTGCATTGCTAATTTCACCAGTGCTTTTTTTTTCTCGGGATTTACCAAACTGTAAATTTTGCCACTTGCAATATTCTAGGAATTACTCGGATGTGGGTTTTTTTCTGTTTTCACAGCTTAAAGCGGACCCAAACCAAACATTTTTTTAATTCAAAATATTTAGTTGCACCACTCTGACACATACAAAGATAAATAAACATTCCTTCAAGCCTATGAGCATTTCAATGCCTGCTTTTCACCCTTCTCTTTTCATAACTAGGGTTATACAGGTGGCAGCCATTAGCAATTCCTCCTTTGCCAGACACCATCTACTCCAACAGTTTGCCGGATTCTGTCCAGGCAATATAAAAGGAAGGGAAGGGTTTCTCCAATAAAGGTAAAATATTTTATATTTGTCATCATGCAGCTGAAATAAAGCTGCTATTTATTATTATAATTTAGAAAATACATTTTATTTCTGAAATCTTGTATTTTTAATTTGGGTCCACTTTAAGGAAGACTTCTCTTTCCTCCATGTAGAGATCTTTTGACTGCCTGTTGTCTGTTCACAGCAAAATCTTCCCCATGCAAGCACCACACCGTATGCTGGTGATTAGATGGTTCGATAAATAATTTCCTACATGTCTGATCTCCCTTTCGATCCTTTTGCCGCTCGATTTTTGATTGAAGGTAATGGAAAAAGATAAGAAAAACGAGCGGAAGATAAGAGAATTGACTGCAGAATCAAGCGGCAAAAATAATCAAGAGGAGAATCGAGTGCCAGAAACGTACCGTGTATTCCTAGCATTAAATCAAATCCATGCCTTTTATCTGCTTCATTGATAATGACATAACGACGGACTTGTTCAAACATGCCTGTCACATAACCAGACTGCTCAGTGCCTCCCAATCCAATATTTCCAATCAAATATCGTGGATTCAATTGAAGCGCTGAAATTCCTGGAATTGGGCAGACAGATCAGGAAGGGAGCTTGCAAACGACACAAACACTTTGATACACAATATTTCAAGTACAAGGATGCCACCTCCTTTGTAGAAGGATAGATGACCTGCTCTGACTATTCTAAACCTGCAAATGAAATAGTTAAAACACTCTGGTCTGACTAACCACAATACAATACTGCAGGTAGCGAATCTTCAGAAAGGCTAGGATTCTTTCTGCGGTGCTTAAACAGGTATGTAGTCGAAAAAAGACCTGAAAATGAGTCTTTAATTGTAAATGCAATATAAATAATATATACAGAAAAGTATTAAAAGTAACAGTTATACAACAGAGACTGTAGCCACAGGTAAAATAAAAAGTCAAAAGCTACAAAAAGGAATACTTAAAGATGTTGGGAGAAAGATGTCGTTTGTGTTGAGATCCAAAGTTCCTTAGGAACTAGCTGTGAGTTCTTTTGTTAACTTCAATCCATACGTGGTGTTAAATGGAGAACCTTTATCAGATTTCAGTCCTTTGCTTATATAGAATTTAAACTAACAAACACAAACCGAGAAAGTTTTGTACCGGGAAATATAGAACAAACACTAAGTCCAAGGAGGACAGGCCCTATAGGTACTAGAAAGCACAGGTAAGTCGCTTTATATCTAAAAGAGCTATTTGCTCAAAAGGAGGGAACAGGCGTATCAGGTTACTCCTCAGTAGGTTAGAACACTTCTCATAAGTGCAGAGACCAATATATAATGTGGAGGTCTTTGCTGATCCCCCACAAAAAGGATTGTGGTGTAGCTATTCCACATAGAGGTCGCATGTAAACCTACTACACTATACAGAATATACAACAGGTAAGCTCAGATGCAGGCTTGATAACCTCCATAGGGAGCCCCTTAGTAGTATAGTATATGCTGCAAAGTGAAAATACTGGAGACATTGCAGAGTGGATATGAGGTGCTATTTACAAAAGTGCTGCAATATGGAACTCTAACATGTTTCACCCTACGGCTTTTTCAAAGAGTGCTATACATATATGCAGTAATTATTTACAAAGTGCAAGCCCCCCACCAGTAGCAATTCCCCCAGCAAACGCCCAAGTCAGAGCTGAATTGCCTTGTGAGGCACAGGTTTTTATACTGAAGACTGGTGGGGGAAACGCCCAAACAGGGTGTGTGCACGCATTACATTCATGCTCGTTACAGGGTAGGTACAAGCCATGCATCTTATCAAGGAGGGGAGGGAACTACCCTCCTCTCTCTGTATGTCAGAGGTGAGCCTATTTGCATGTGTTGGCCTAAATTTGCATGCAACGTAAAGTACGCATCGCATCCTGCCATGCGTACTGTAGATAGCCTAAATTTGCATGCAACATAAAGTACGCGTCATCTCCTGTCATGCGTACTATAGGAGATCAAATTAGCATGCGACGCCGTGTACGCATCGCTGGCGTACATATCAAATTTGCATGCGATGTACCATACGCCTGACCTTAGGTCATGCGTGCACGGGAACTTCCGCTCTGAACATTGCAGTGTTCCGTAGTTATGACAACCACACGTTATGTGTGCATGTTGTCACTATGGCAACAGTGGCCATTTTACATTTATAATGTAAACAAAGTTAAAAAGGGGAAGATTACAAGGAGGAATGTATACGTCCGCTTCACATGCGTCTTGATAGTCCGCATGTGACGCGTGAATGTACGCATCTCCTATGTGAAACTTGAAGGCACTGCATAGCAGGACGGCATGACTCCCTCTTCACATGCGTCATAACAATCCGCATGTGATGCGTACAAGCAGACGTGTACAGTGGTTAGACAAATGCTGTTCAAAAAGAGTAATCCTAGGTACATACTCGGATGTACGAATGTATCTATAAGCATCACTGTTCATGTACTGTGTCTGTCTCACAGAAAGCAAACATGTTTCACCCTACGGCTTTTTCTCCAATATAATAAGTACAGGCCGACCTGGAGGTCGGCCTGTACTGCGCCTGCACGAGCGGCGCTGTCAATCACTGCTACGTAGATCGGAGCGTACTTATTTTACTTGTAATTGCCTGATAACTCCTTTAATCACTTCAATACCACAGGTTTTTTCCCCTTCAAAAGCTCTTCCTATTCATTTGGTAATAACGTTATTCCGAATTATCATACTGAAATGATCTATATATTATTTTATTGCGGGACAAACTAGGCTTTCTTCGGTCAGTACTTTATGCAAAGAATTATATTATTTTATGTGCATTTGACAGGGAAGAAGAAGAAAAAAAATAAAAAAAATGTACCATTTCTCAGCTTTCAGCAATTGTAGTTTAAAAATAAAATGTGTTTTTGTAGATAAAACAGACACATTTTATTTGCCCATTTGTCCCGGTTATTGTGATCCTCGCATCCAGGCGGCTGCTGTGCTGCTGATGCGCGCTCCCACGCCGCCCCCAGGTAGCCCGGGAACATGTTTCCCGTTCATTGATCTAAGTCCCCAGCAGAAAAACTGACGGCCTCTTAACAGAGGCCGCGGTCTTTCGGGGGGAAAAAAAGTTTCCCGTCCTCTTCTCGCTTCCTGGAAGCGGATGGACCAAAAAAAAAGTCTTGTGGCCAAATAGTAAAACTACATCAACATACATTTTTCATTACAATAAACACACATTATCACTTTTAAAATTAACTGTTTATTTCCCACACCAGTAAAATTTTTAATGGAAATAAAAATTACAATAAAAAACAAAACAAAAACATAAATGGTTACCTAAGGGCCTGAACTTTTTAAATATGGATGTGAAGAGGGTATATTACGAACATTTTCTGAATTATAGGCTTGTAAATAGTGATGGAGGCAAAACTGAAAAAATGCACATTTATTTCCAAATAAAATATTGCCGCCATACATTGTGATAGGGACAAAATTTAAATGGTGTAATAACCGAGACAAATGGGAGCATGTATTATTTTAAAGCTATAATGGGCAAAAACTGAGAAATAATGATTTTTTTTTCTTAATATTCCTGTGAAAATGCATTTAGAAAAAAAAATTCTTAGCAAATAGATCAATTCATGGCGCCTGACTCGGACGCCACGGCCACAGGGCTCCGACCTTTTTCACTTTTTTGAGGAGGTCTCTCCCTCCACTCACCTCTGGCTTCTTATCTCGTACTGGGGTAAGAGGCGGAGGACATCGGCGAAGTCAGTCTGGCCCTGCAACAGCCACGGGCCGCGGGTGGGAAGGCAGGTGAGTGGATCAGCTGTTCGGGAGCTCACGTGCAGCATGGAGTCTAGCAAGCACGGAGCTCCGCTGATCTGCCACCACTGCCCCCGGACCATCAGGGACACCTTCCGCGCCGACCCCATGCAGGAATTGAAGGCCAGATGACCAGGAAAGCTCCTAGGGGAGAGGCCACCATCCTCCGCACACTCCAGCCACGGAGGACGATGGCATGCAGGCCTCCAGCGGGTCGGTGCGCCCGGCTGCACAAACCGCCTGCGGGCCGACAGCTGATCAGCTGTTCGGGCTTTTTCTTTTCTCGGGCACTGGCACAGGCTTTTTCTTTTCTCGGGCACTGGCACTTTCGGTGCTGCCCGGCTGCTGTCCCGAGCCAGCCCCTCAGCCACCGCCACTCCATGTGGGCAGGAGGCCTGACCACCACCGCTTCCTGCCGGGCCTCCCATGTGGTAGTGGGTCTTTACCAGCCGCGACCCCCAGCCTTACCAGGGTCATCTGCCACTGACGAGGCTCGTGTCATCCACCACTCAGCCGGGAGTACCAGTGGTCAGCCTGGACCACCACCCACCACTCAGCCGGGAGGACCAGCGGTCAGCCTGCCCCACCACCCACCACTCAGCCGGGAGGACCAGCGGTCAGCCTGCTCCACCATTCAGCCGTGAGGTCCTGCTCCACCACTCAGCCTGGAGGACTAGCGGTCTACACCTGGCGACTTTCTCCTCGGGGATGTACTCTGTTTGGACTGTTTTGTCGGACCCTGGGGTGCTTTTTTTTCTTATCCTGCAGCCCTGGGGGGGACTCTGCCTCTGTCTCTCTCCTCTTGCCCTGGTTCTTTCTTTCTCTGTTCTTTTTCTTTTCTCTTTCCTTCCTAAGTCTCTTAGCTATTCCTGCTGTTTCTCTCTCTCTTTCGCTGTCCACTCTCTCCAGGACACATGGAGGGGCGTATGGAGCTGCTGCAGAGCTGAGCGAGCGCCACCGGCAGAGGGCCACCGGCTGCTCCCCTCACACAGCTCTCCAGACTCCCCCACGGGTCCGTCATTATAGCTAGTGTGCTGTATTTATAGGTATATGCTACTTGTACTACTGTACCTGACTGTACATGTTGGATTGCATGCATGTGTTTGTACCATCTCCGACCCTGTCTGAGCCAAAAATAATTCCGGGTACAACCCCCGTTGTACTTGGCGAAATAAACGTGATTCTGATTCTGATAAAGTTATTAGCGAATGAATGACAGGTGAAAAGTGCTCTGTTGCAGAAGGTGAAAAATCCCTGCGGGCTGAAATGGTTAAATTGTGTCCCTAGTACAATGTATGGCGATATTTTATTTTGGGTTAGGGTGAAGGAGTTAAAAAAATAATAAAAATGTATTTAATTTTCCAATGGTAAGAGTACAATGGTGTATTTGGAAGTAGAGTAGTTTTACTTTTTGGCCATAAGATGGTGCTATACTAACTCCATTTTCTAAAAATAGAAAACAGAACCAAGTGTTTACAGGTGTTTATAAACAGGGATGTAGAAAAGCGTGGCAGAAGTAAGTGGTTAAATGCTGTCATCTAATAAGGAGTCAGGAAGGTTTTTTTTCCTTTAACCCTCCTGGCGGTATGAAAAAATCCGCCAGGAGGGAGCGCAGCAGTTTTTTTTTTTTTTAATTATATCATGTAGTGAGCCCAGGGCTCGCTACATGATAGCCGCTGAGCATCCCTCCGCCCGCTTCGATCAGGAAATCCCGTTCAAAGAACGGGATTTCCTGGAGGGCTTCCCCCGTCGCCATGGCCACGGGGCGGGATGACGTCACCGACGGCGGGACGTCATTGGGAGTCCCGGCCAACCCTCGACGCTGCCTGGCACTGATTGGCCAGGCAGCGCAAGGGGTCTGTGGGGGGGGGCGCACGGCGCGACGGATAGCAGCGATCGAGCGTGGGGCGGCGGCGATCGGTGTGCTGACGCTACCGCCAAGGAGGTTAAAGGTTAATTACCATATTTCCACCGTATAAGATACACTTTTCTCTCCCAAAAATGGGAAGAAAAAGTCCCTGCGTCTTATACGGCAAATGCAGGGAATCCCCGATTTAAAACCGCCCACCAATATGACCCGCCCCGACGCCAGGATTTCCCTGCATTGTCCCCTGTTTGCGCTGCTCTGCCCCCTGTGTCTCCTGCTCCTCGCCTGTATGTTCCTCTTCCCCCTCCGTACAAGTATGGAGAAGCGGCAGCAGCGGCTCACCTCCTCCACAGCTCCCGCAGTCACAGTAGACCTCTTCTCTTCTGCACAGCTTCCCCTAGTAACTGCTTCTGCTGGTCGTGTCATCAGCAGAAGCCTTCATTAGGGAGAACCGCACAGGATAGTAGAGGTCTACTGTAGCCGCAGGAGCTGTGAAGGAGGTGAGCCGTTGCTGCTGCTTCTCCATACTTATACGGGGGTTGGGGCAGAGGAACATACAGGAGAGGAGCAGAAGGTGGGACAGAATGTACACCTGGGGACAGAAGGGAGCAAATGGGGGACACAATCATTGGGGGAAAACATCTACAAGATGCTCCTGTAATATGGACGCACCAGGTTTAGTATATTAGTATATATTTTTCCCCTGGTTTTTGCCCCCTAGGTGCGTCTTATATTCTGGAGCGTTTTATATAGCAGCAAATACGGTAGTCTAAACCTTGTAAGGATTTTTCACCTTCCTCTGGATCACCTGGGATATGTGAGGGTCCAAGTCATTTTTGTACCATGTTTTCTAGTTGAACTTGATGTTATTATTATTTATCATATTTATACATTTTTTAACCAAACTATGTAAGAAGTTTTCGTGAGAGAATGTTGAAGTTGCTGATAGCGGGAAAGGATTACTATCTGGTTGGACTAGACAGATGATTGTCTTTTTTCAACCATAACCATGTAACTATCTGGGGCAGGCTTTCTCAACCAGGGTTCCCTTGAACCCCAGGGTTCCTTGAGGACTCTGCAGGGGTTCCTTGGCATTTTACCCCATCGTGGGGGAAGTATAATAGAGCACACTATAATAGATGGTACTGTAACAAGAAGCACTAAATTGGGGGGTCAGGAGACAAGATAATGAGTGGCAGTGTAATAGAAGATAGTGAAATTAGCAGCCTAACCTATTTAAAGACCATGCCTCCTGAAAAATAAATATAGGTGTTCCTCGAGACCAAAAAATTATTTGCAGGGGTTCCTTGAGATCCAAAAGTTATTTACAGGGTTCCTCCAAGGTAAAAAGGTTGAGAAAGGCTGATCTGGGGTATGCATGCCTTCTTCATATTGTGTTCTTATCTGTGTACATAAGAAGTTTATACTCATGAAACACCCATCATGTGACTTTCTCACTGCCTCTAACAAGTACAGTCACCATTCATCCCACACCTCCCCATAGCACTGCAACCACAATTGCAACCACAATGTCTCATTCACTTACCTCTTTTCTAATCCCTCCTTAAAGAGAATCTGTATTGTTAAAATCGCACAAAAGTAAACATACCAGTGCGTTAGGGGACATCTCCTATTACCCTCTGACACAATTTCGCCGCTTCTCGCCGCATTAAAAGTGGTTAAAAACAGTTTTAAAAAGTTTGTTTATAAACAAACAAAATGGCCACCAAAACAGGAAGTAGGGTGATGTACAGTATGTCCACACATAGAAAATACATCCATACACAAGCAGGCTGTATACAGCCTTCCTTTTGAATCTCAAGAGATCATTTGTGTGTTTCTTTCCCCCTGTTCTCAAGCACTGAAGTTTCAGGCTGCTCGTTTCTTCCTGTAAACAGCTTTGCCCTTGTCTGTAATTCTTCAGTATGTGAAAGCCCAGCCAGCTCAGAGGACGATTTATCCAGCTTGTAAAAGATAAGAGAGAAGCTGCCCTAAATAAATAATACACAGGCAGTGTGCATAGAGGGGCCTGGAAGGGGGAGTTCATAGCAGAACCACAACACTGAAGAACTTGGCAGCCTTCCAGACACAGGCCGACAAGTCTGACAGGGGAAAGATACATTGATTTATTACAGAGACTGTGATAATAGAAAGTGCTGCAGTAAGCCAGAACAGATTAGAATAGCTTTTGGAACTTGTAGGATGATATAAAACAGGATGCAATTTTTGTTACGGAGTCTCTTCAACACATGGAGGCGTTATGTCATGGCTCCAACTAAAACTTGTATAGGTTAAATGTTGCCCTTCCCACCCATAATAATAAAAAGCATGAAGTTGCATGAAATCTGATTTGGTGCTTTATTTTGAAAGTGAAAGGACATCAAACATAACCAAATTTAATACTGAATATTGCTACTCGTCACTAAACAATTTGCTATTTTATTTCAATCATCCTTAAAGAGGTATAAAACCCTTACATAATATTCAATAAAAGCATGTTTTCCTACTTTGTATATGCCATACGGTTATCATATTTGCTTTTGTGCATAAGTATTATTATTCATTTAGAAATTATACGTTTGCAAAGTACACTGTTTTTGCTCTGAAAGCTGACTTTGCATTTTATTTATAACTGCTTTATTCATGTTCTAACAAGCAGAAATGCTTTCTAAATTGTCTGACTTTGTACAGG
Organism: Hyperolius riggenbachi; assembly: GCF_040937935.1. Lineage (NCBI taxonomy): Eukaryota > Metazoa > Chordata > Amphibia > Anura > Hyperoliidae > Hyperolius > Hyperolius riggenbachi. The sequence goes on from NC_090657.1 coordinate 136,672,270, forward strand.
AGACCCAGCAGTGTCAGAGAAGTGTTTATTTACATTCCTCACTTGATAACATTATCTACAACTTCGGATGAGTCCAACTTTGCTGGCAAGGAAGCTTCTAAAGGTGCATACACACGCACTACTTCCGCCAACGACGGGTCCGTCAGACCCTCCCACTGTGCAGACGTTCTGCCGACAGTAGCACGTGTGTACGCGCTGTCGGCAGGCTGATCAGGTTGTTTCTGAACGATCTGCTGAGCGGATAATACAGAAACAGCCTTATCAGTCTGCCGACAGCGCATACACACGTGCGACTGTCGGCAGAACGTCCGCCTAGGGGAGGGTCTGACTTACCCGTCGTTAGCGGAAGTAGTGCGTGTGTACGCACCTTAAGTCATGTGTGTAACCCTTTGAATGCTGTTCTAATAAAAAAATGCTGGTTGTATATAATATGCTGCAAATATATATATAATATATAAATAATATATTAGAGCAAAGAAGAAATGCTGGGTTTCATTCCGCTTTAAAATACAATTTTCCGTGTATTTTCTTTTCAAGGGGCACTATGGCGAAAAATTGTAAAATTTAAAATATGAGCAAGCTTACATAAGAACTACTTTTTTCCAGAGTAAAATGAGCCATAAATTACTTTTCTCCTATGTTGCTCTCACTTACAGTAGGTAGTAGAAATCTGACAGAAGTGACAGGTTTTGGACTAGTCCATCTCTTCATAGGGGATTCTCGGCAAGGCTTTTATTCTTTCTAAAGATAGTTCCTAAAAAGAATTTAAACAATGATGCTGGCCAGCTTCCCTGCTAGCCACACAGTTTTTTGGCAGTTGAACAGAGCAACTGCCATTCACTAAGTGCTTTTGAAAATAAATAAATCCCTGAGAACCCCCTATGAAGAGATGAACTAGTCCAAAACCTGTCTCTTTTGTCAGATTTCTACTACCTACTGTAAGTGACCGCAATGAAGGAGAGAAGTAATTTATGGCTCATTTTACTCTGGAAAAAATGTACTTCTTATTTGTATATGTTTGCACATATTTTAAAAATTTTCGCCATAGTGCCCCTTTAACTATTTCTTTTGTATTTTCAAATGTTGCGAGCAGTTTAGATTTGGTGAACATCATCTGTTTGATACCTGACCAGAGACTCTAAGGCCCCGTTTACACTGCACGCGTTTCCAGCCGCGTTTTGGAAACGCGTGCGGGAGGCCGACACGCACGACATCAGACAGTGCATAGAGTGCACTGTCTTATGTTCCCACTGCATGCGTTCCGGACCTGTGCGGTCTGGGAACGCATGCTGCACACATTTTTTGCAAAAACGCGTGGCTGTCCCATTCACTTTTTAGTGATGGGATCAGCCACGCAATGCACACAAACGCGGATGGCGTGCGTTCGCATGCGTTGTGTTACGCACGCATGGCCATCCGCGTTTGTGATGTGAACGGGGCCTTAGGCCCCTTTTACGCTTAATCAGTTGCTCTAAGTTAAAACTGAAAGAAAATTGATTTTCAAATATCCATGTTTTCACATGACACAGTGTTCACAATACGCTTTTAACTGAAAGCTTTTCCACAATGCACTGTTATGGAAAAAGCACATACCAATGCGTGCTAACGCACACTAACGCATACCAATGCATTAAGTGTAAAAGGGCCCTAAGGGCCGGTTCACACTGCAAGCACTTCGGGGCGCTTTTAGAATCACAAGGTGATTTGAAAAGTAATTTGCTAATGAAACCCTACAGGCAAACATGTCAAATACAGCGCGGAGATTTGGGCGAACCAGCACCACCATAGACTGTAAGGGCCCTTTTACACTTAAACAGTTGCTCTCAGTTTTAACTGAAAGAAAACTGATTTTCAAAGTGATGCCCATGTTTTCCTATGGCACAGTTCCCACTATACGTGTTTTAACTGAAAGCTTTTGCACAATGCACTGCTATGGAACAAACCCATACCAATGCACACTAACTCATACCAACGAAGTGTAAATGGATCCTTATAGGAATTACCGCTATAGCAGCACACAGTGAGTAACTTTAACGCCGTCAGAAGACAGAGCTGAAGTTACTTTGAAAACACTGTAACTCGGCCACCAGTAATAGCTGGCAGCTGAATTACATAATTCCCTACCATCCACATCGACCTAAAGGGGGAATAGCAATTAACCCCGCCTGGACTTGTGTAGAAGCAGGGTAAGCCATATATCGGCTGTATCCTGTGCCCAAGTGTCCCGGTGGCGATTTTACCCGTACGCCTATGAGAGTGTTCTCACAGTATTGTGGCAATTTGGTTAAAAAGAATTGCCCTGAAAATCACATTGCAAAATAGCAATCGCTAAGTTATGGAGTGTGGACCAGACCTAACAGCAGATGAGCTAAACCTACGGCACATGGTTTAGCTACCGACATTATTTTAAGATTAAGACTGGAGACTGTAGTAAAAGTGACTGGCTAATTATAGAACACACACTAACTTTTTACAGCACTCATCCAAGCTCTGTGGTTGTAATTTGTCTCTGCATCTTTTGCACTCGTAACCTGAACATCCCATAGCAGACACTTTGAATATAGACTTCTGTATTTTATCAAAAATTGAAAAGGGGAGTGAATATATCAAGAATAAATTGGCAAATGACTTTTGACAAATTGACAAAATGTGTCCCCTCTTTTGGGCCTGAGGTCCGAAAAGACTTTGAAAAGAACAAATTGAAAAGGGGAGTGAATATACTGTATACATAATAAATTGGCAATGTGAGAACAAGTCCCAAATATGTAAAACATATCAAATGTTATTTATTACATAACATATAAAAGGATGAAATAAAGGGAGGTGGCAGCACGATCAACAGGGCACTCACAGATGTCCACACTACATATAATACTACATATAAGGAAATCTGTTGCACCAAAAAACGGACTGGCCAGTCCTATAAAAAGTACCATGGTACATAAATCTTTCAAGAGCAACAGTAGATTCCTGTTGGTTTTTAATAATAGTAAATTTCCAAAGTTTTAGCAAATTTGGGATCCATAAACTTTAACGACAAAGTTACAGCCACTAAGCATGCTTAGAAACTTGAAATATATTGCATAAGCCAAACTGGTCTCCAGCCCTGGAACATGTATAGCTATGGTGTTAACATTCAATAAACAGTTAGTCAGTGGAGCAATAGTGCGCTAGGGGATAAATCTCCTTATGCAGTCCTCCAACAGACGCTGTGTATAACAAGTATCTCTTCTTTATAAAGATATGAAGTTGTGGAGTGAGAACTCAGTTTGTTAAAGGTATATTTTTGATCTCTAAGGGCTGGTTCACACTTGGCGCTTTCTCAGCGCTTTGCTGATCGTCAGCGATCAACAAAGCGCTGCTACTAATGTATTCCTATGGATACATTCACACTGCAGTGTTTTGGATCAAACGCAAACACGCTGCATGTAGCGTCTTTGGAGCAATTGTGCTGTGATTCTCATTTTATTGAACGAGAATCACAAGCGCAAATAACACTGAATCGCAAGATTTCATCTGCCGAATCGCTGAGCCGTATTTTATACACAGAAACCCATGGGGCAGTTGCTGTGTCATAAGGAATTTCTACTTGAAATGGATACCGCTTCACATTTCTGTGTTCTACAGCTTGTTTCCATTTAGTTTATTACTTTAATGATGATCAGTGAGAAAAGGCTTCAGAGTTGTTTATTACAAACTGGTGATTAATAATGTTTTCTCTTAGGATTTATAAGAGAGCTGTTCAGTGGTGTAACTAAGGAGCTTGGGGCCCAAGTGATAGTTTTGCAGGGGGGGGGGCCCAAGCACTCTATTGATATTGAACCACAAAACCTGCTAAGGACAGCTGCAGTGTCACAGAGGTGTATTTAGAGTTAACAGTTTGGTAAGGATTATCACTATGCAATGCATACATAGAACATAGATAGGTATCCATTACCAGCATAGCACCAATGACAAACAAATAAAATGTATTAAGGAGGGTCCCTAGTGGGCCCCTCTGGTCCAGGGGCCCTGATGCGGTCATAACCTTTGCATCCCCTATTGCTAAGTCACTGGATTTGTTGCAACTGAAATTCAATAGCGGTGAGTAAGAAATGGTGGGGAAAGGTGGCATTTCACTGGACTCACTTTATACATTACAATTCAGGTGCATTTGATTGGCAGCTTTAAAGAGACACTGAAGCGGAAAAAAAAATATGATATAATGAATTGGTTGTGTACTATGAATAATTACTAGAAGATTAGCAGCAAAGAAAATATTCTCATATTTTTTATTTTCAGGTATATAGTGTGTTTTCTAACATTGCATCATTCTATAATATGTGCAGATTACACAACACTCTGCATTCAAAATGAGTCTTTCAGAGCAGTCTGTGAACTAATGACCTCTCCTCTGGCAGAGAAAAAGTAAATAGTCCAGGAACAGTTGAGATAATAAAAGTCAGATAACAGCCCTCTCCACGACTTTGAAAGTCGTAGAGATAATGGCTTTTTTGCATAGAGATAACAACTGGAGTTTCTTAACTCTTCCTGTACTGGAAACAATTACACTGATGTATCTGATCTTAATGTTTTATTTCTTAGCTGTACTACACATACAAATCATAATATCATAATTGTTTTTTTCGCTTCAGTGTCTCTTTAAGTAAGAAAGTTGAAACTTTTGATGTAAATTATACCCAAGTGAGTCTGACTACATACTGACATCCTTTACAATAGCAATGTCTAGAAAGCTACTGCTATTGTTGCTTATTACTGATAGGGAAGTATTTCATGGTTGTAATTACTTATCAGTGAGTGTTCTGCTATAGTCTGACTCTGACCCAATCCGACTCTGACAGAAACTGTCACTTCCATACCTGATGTTTAATTCTATTAGGCCCGGTTCACATTAGCGGTTTTTACCAGAACGTAACCGGAATGTATACTGTACAAACGGAACGGATGTCAATAGATCCAATGTTAACCTATGGATCCATTTACATACGTCCGTTGGTACAGATACGTTCCGGTCGCCGGACCGAAAAATTGCTGCAGGCCCTAATTTTCCAGACCATTCTGCTTAGCGGAACGGATTCGGACAAAAAATACAGCAGCATTGGGGGCAATGGGAAACGGAACGTTATTTCACACTTGTGAAGAAACAGACCATTCCACGGGGGATGGGGGCATGGGTCGACGCAAATATAGCGACGGGAGGGTGCAGCAGCCAGGTGGGTGGGCTAGGGAGGGTTTATACATACCTTATCTTCTGCAGCAGCCAGTGGTAGAGGCTTCCGTCTTCTTCCGCGTCATGTGACTACATGACGCGTCATGTGACTAGTCACATGACGCACACATGACGCACTGTGTAGTCACAGCGGAAGAAGAGGAACCCTCTACCGCCAGCTGCTGCAGAAGATAAGGTATGTATTTGCTGAATGAAAACGAATCCGATCAATCATTGATCAGATCCGTTTTCATTTGTGAACCAAGACACTGACTGAGCTATCCGGATCTGGTGAAGCGGAGACCAGATCCGCTCACCGGATCCTTTTGGCTCTTTTTACAGATGTGAACCGGGCCTTAGGCAGAGAAAAAAAAATGGAACACATCCTAGTCATTTGTGTGCTTGGCACTATACATACTCATGTCTATCTCATCATGTCACATGTCACCTTGGTTGTTCTTTAAGGTGATACATTCCAGTTTCTCCTTGTAGTACAGTGCATTTGTAAAGCAGGATAGGTTTGCACACCTCTTCTGTAGTTCTTGTATCATTCTGCATTTTTGTACATACATTCACAAAATCTCCACAATCCAGACTGGTCGGCTTATCTCTTGGCAGCGCAGAAAGTGTTAATCATACCTAGGGCTTCTTTAGTGTCCACAGGAACTCTCCTCCGTGGCCCCACTGTAGCTGCTGTTCACTGCTCTGACAAGATCCAGTGGGAGCAGGGTACATGTTCTGTCCACTTCACACACCCTCTTCAATGTGCCGCTGGAAGCGTCCTGTGGATTTTCTGTTCTGATTGTTTATGGATCTAGGTCACTTTTTTTGCCTGTATATTAACCACTTCACCGCTAGAGGACAGTATATCTACGCTCCCACTGACTTCAGTTCCCCGCCGGGAGCGTAGATATTAGTAATCCGAGACTTTCAGGGCGCGCGCCCGCGCGATGCTGTTTTGTTGCTGAGGGATTGGTGCATGGGAACTGGGTTCCCATTAGCCAATCCAAGCCTCCGATCGCCTGAATCACTACTGCAAACATCAGTTGCAGTAGTGATTCTCTGTATGTGTGTCCCCCTTCGCCGCCATGATAAAAATCTGCCTCCATGCGCGTGCACGAGCGCGCACCCGCGCGCACAGTGTGCCCCATAAGTGCCCACAGATTGGCTTATGGGAACTTAGTTCCCATTAACCAATCTGAATGCCTGATCACCTGAATTACTACTGCCAAAGCTGGCAGTAGTCATTCAGTAAAAATCTGTGCCCTCTGCCTGCCCAGTGATTGGTGATAGGGTCATGAGTCCCTAAAACCAATTATATTATTTGATTGTTGAATGACTACTGCCTAAGCCAATGGCAGCAGTCATTCAGTTACAGTGTGTTCCACCCACATGGTCTGTGATTGGTGATGGGGCAGGAGCTCCTAGAACCAATCAAAGTGTCTGATTGTTTGAATGACTATTGCCTAAGCCAATGGCAATAGTCATTCAGTAAAAGTTTGTAAATAGATACTCAGTATCTTTTACAATTGCTACTTCACCTCAGATCAGCAATTCTGCTCATCTGAGATGACAGCAGCTTTTGATCTTTGGTTGACAGTGAGTTTTTGAGGACATTTGTATTCGATCTGCTTTTTATTTTTTTCAAAACGTTTTCCCTAGCCATTTAACTAAGTCTCCCTTTGCCTAGCCCCTTATCCCCTCTCCATCACTTCGGCAGAGATTTTTCATTCATTTTTTTTTTTTTGCCATCTGTATTATTAGTGTATATCTTTTTTACATATACGCATATATACAGTTTACTCCCCAGCCTTATCTCTACCCCCTCTCCCCCCCCCCCCAAAAAAAAAAACAAAAACACAAAAAAAAACCACACCTTTCTTTATTTACTGCCTGTCCTTTTTTACACATACAAAGATGGCAAAAAGGTTTTTCAGCGCAGAAGAGGCATGCGTCATTCTTTAGCACACCAGTAGTGAGGGAGAGCAAGAGGAGGAATCGGATTATTCTGATGCGGAGTGGCTTCCGACTGACAATTCTGAGTCCATGTCTGAGAGGGACTGGGAGTCATGTTCAGAATCAGAAACAGATGTACCATCACCAGCTGAACCCAGACCAGAGGTGCAGGCTAGGGACCCTATCATAAGTAGCGACAGTGATTCAGCAGGGGAAGGCCCAGCACCTCAGCCTTATCAGAGAACAACAGGCAGCTTGGCTACTGCCAGTTCTAGCAGCCGGAGAGGTCAGAGGGTTGTCAGGCAAAGGCAGCGCAGGGTGACACATGAAGTGCCTCCAGCTATAAGTCACCCACAGTGGTCACCCTCTAACATGAAGGTCCCTAACATCCCAGCTTTTACGGCCAGAAGCGGCATACAGGTTGATGTGCAAAATTTTGAGCCAATTAATTTTTTTCAACTATATGTGAACGATTCAATCCTCAATTACATCTGTGAACAGACCAATCTGTATGCCCAGCAAGCCATAGCAGACAATCCCACTTCCTTTTTTGCTGCAAGGTGGAAACCTACAAATCTTTCAGAGATGAAAGTTTTTTGGGGCCTCACACTCAGCATGGGCATTACCATAAAACCACAGCTACAGCATTATTGGTCAAGAAAGATTTTTCACAGTGCACCTCTGTACTCAGGAACTATGACCAGAAAGCGTTATGAGATGCTAATGAGCTGTCTGCATTTTGTAAACAATGCTGAACAGGTGCCTCGGGAAGACCCAGCCCATGACCGTTTATTTAAGATAAGGCCGCTACTTAACCACCTTAACACCAAATTTCAAGAGGTGTATGTGCCAGAGCGTCAAATAGCAATTGATGAATCCATGATCCCCTTCCATGGGAGGCTAGGGATAAAGCATTATATCCCTAGCAAAAGATCAAGATATGGAGTGAAACTATATAAATTATGTGAGAGTGGGTCTGGGTATACACATTCAGTTCGAGTGTATGAAGGGAAAGACCACCTCCTCCAGCCTGCTGGATGCTTACCTTACATGGGTACAACCGAGAAAATTGTGCTTGATTTCAACTTCAACCCCATGCTACACCAGGGGTACCACTTATATGTGGACAATTTTTATTCTAGTATCCCCCTTTTTAAATTTTTATTTTCTGCCAAGACCCCAGCCTGTGGTACAGTGCGATCAAACAGAAAAGGCCTGCCACAAGAAGTCGTGAACAAGCGACTGAAAAGGGGGGAGTTATTTAGCCAACGCAGTGATGAGCTCCTTGCCCTCAAATTCAAGGATAAAAGAGATGTCCTCATTTTATCCACGATTCACACAGAGGCAACAAGAACTGTGAGGTCTGGAAGAGGAGAGGTGATGGAGAAACCAGTTGCCATCAGAGACTATAACAAATACAGTGGTGTGAAAAACTATTTGCCCCCTTCTTGATTTCTTATTCTTTTGCATGTTTGTCACACTTAAATGTTTCTGCTCATCAAAAAACGTTAACCATTAGTTAAAGATAACATAATTGAACACAAAATGCAGTTTTTAATTGATGGTTTTTATTATTTAGTGAGAAAAAAAACTCAAAACCTACATGGCCCTGTGTGAAAAAGAAATTGCCCCCTGAACCTAATAACTGGTTGGGCCACCCTTAGCAGCAATAACTGCAATCAAGCGTTTGCGATAACTTGCAACAAGTCTTTTACAGCGCTCTGGAGGAATTTTGGCCCACTTATCTTTGCAGAATTGTTGTAATTCAGCTTTATTTGAGGGTTTTCTAGCATGAACTGCCTTTTTAAGGTCATGCCACAACATCTCAATAGGATTCAGGTCAGGGCTTTGACTAGGCCACTCCAAAGTCTTCATTTTGTTTTTCTTCAGCCATTCAGAGGTGGATTTGCTGGTGTCTTTTGGGTCATTGTCCTGCTGCAGCACCCAAGATCGCTTCAGCTTGAGTTGACGAACAGATGGCCGGACATTCTCCTTCAGGATTTTTTGGTAGACAGTAGAATTCATGGTTCCATCTATCACAGCAAGCCTTCCAGGTCCTGAAGCAGCAAAACAACCCCAGACCATCACACTACCACCACCATATTTTACTGTTGGTATGATGTTCTTTTGCTGAAATGCTGTGTTACTTCTACGACAGATTTAACAGGACACGCACCTTCCAAAAAGTTCAACTTTTGTCTCGGCGGTCCACAAGATATTTTCCCACAAGTCTTGGCAACCATTGAGATGTTTTTTTAGCAAAATTGAGACGAGCCTTAATGTTCTTTTTGCTTAAAAGTGGTTTGCGCCTTGGATATCTGCCATGCAGGCCGTTTTCGCCCAGTCTCTTTCTTATGGTGGAGTTGTGAACACTGACCTTAATTGAGGCAAGTGAGGCCTGCAGTTCTTTAGATGTTGTCCTGGGGCCTTTTGTGGCCTCTCGGATGAGTTTTCTCTGCGCTCTTAGGGTAATTTTGGTCGGCCAGCCACTCCTGGGAAGGTTCATCACTGTTCCATGTTTTTGCCATTTGTGGATAATGGCTCTCATTGTGGTTCGCTGGAGTCCCAAAGCTTTAGAAATGGCTTTATAACCTTTACCAGACTGATAGATCTCAATTACAGTACTTTTGTTCTCATTTGTTCCTGAATTTCTTTGAATTTTGGCATAATGTATAGCTTTTGAGGTGCTTTTGGTCTACTTCTCTGTGTCAGATAGCTCCTATTTAAGTGATTTCTTGATTGAAACAGGTGTGGCAGTAATCAGGCCTGGGGGTGACTACAGAAATTGAACTCAGGTGTGATAAACCACAGTTAAGTTATTTTTTAACAAGGGGGGCAATCACTTTTTCACACAGGGCCATGTAGGTTTTGAGGTTTTTTTCCTCACTAAATAATAAAAACCATGATTTAAAACTGCATTTTGTGTTCAATTATGTTATCTTTGACTAATAGTTAACGGTTTTTGATGAGCAGAAACATTTAAGTGTGACAAACATGCAAAAGAATAAGAAATCAGGAAGGGGGCAAATAGTTTTTCACACTACTGTACATGGGTGCAGTTGATTGCCACTTACAGGATCGATCATAAAAGAAAGGCATGGTACAAAAAAGTAGCTGTGTACCTAATGCAGATGTCCCTTGTCAATGCCCATATCATCTACAAAAAAGCAGGCAATCTGGGCACCTTTCTCGAATTTTTGGAGGATATCATCACTTCCCTGGTGTTTGAATCCGGCCACTTTGTACCAAACATAGACCCACATGCCTCTGAGGACATCCTCAGAATCCGTGAAATTTTTTTTCTTGAACCGCTCCCTGCAACGGCATCTAAAAAATACCCACAGAAACGCTGCAAAGTTTGTCGGAGTCACCGAATCAGAAAAGACTCCCGGTATTATTGCCCAGACTGTCCCTCTAAACCAGGACTTTGCCTTAAGCCGTGTTTCAAAATTTATCACACACTGCTTAAATATTAGAATCTTGTTCGCTGTTTTTTTTTTTTTTTTTGCACCTTGATGACCTAAGTTCCAGCATGTTTGACAACCACCCTCTGGAATCTGGCTCGGCATGGCTGACGACCACTCTCTGGAATCTGACCCCGGCATGGCTAACGACTACTCTCTGGAATCTGACCCCGGCATGGCTGACGACCACTCTCTGGAATCTGACCCCAGCATGTCTGACTACCACTCTTTGGAATCTGACCTCTGGCATGACTGACTACCCTCTGTCCTCTGGCATGCTTAACACCTTCTGACCACTGGAATGGCTGCTGAACACCCTCTGACCTCTGCATTGCTTACGATGACCTTCTAGCTTCCACGTTTCTACAGCTTCTACAGTGGTGAGTACCAATGTGTGTGTGTTTATGTTTGAGACCTTGCGTTACTCACATGTAGTATGAGAGCTTGCCTATAAAATCTGTTCATAGTATTCACAATCTGTTAGCCCAATCAAAATTAAATGTGTGTACCAGGTTTTATTCTGTCTCCTAAAAAATAAACTGTATAAACCCTTGGTGTACTTTGCTAAATCCTGGTACGCACTTTCAATTATGATTTGTCAATCACTGACCAATTTTACCACCTGTATGTAGTATACCTACATAATCTGCTTATAGTCAGTATCTGTTGACTCTCATACTACATGGAGGTGTTCAAATTGGTCAGTGTTCCGCCAATCATAATTGAAAGGATGTACCAGGCTTAAAAAAAGAATGACAGGTGAAAAAAATGGCCTTGAAAAATCAGTTGGTGCTACCTGTGGTTAACTGTCTGCTGTGCGCCCAGAAAGCTATCTGACTATGTATATAGGGTATCATTTTAACCGTGACAAGTGAAATAATAGAATTTGTGATGTTTGAGAGGTGTGACCCGTGTCATGTGAATTTATTGGGGGGCCAAAGTGAAAACAAAATGTAAAAAATACCATTTTCAGTGTTATCGTGCAATTTCAGCAAAAGCACATTTGTCCACATGTTACAAAATATGTGTATCTGAGTAGGCCTGGGTCTCTATAGTTTTCAGAATGGTGACATTTGTGACCTGTATTGAATGTTCTGAGACTCCAGGGGCTTTGCTAAGAACGATGACTGTATTACCTTTGGTGCAAAAAAATGGCCTTGAAAAATCAGTTGGTGCTACCTGTGGTTAACTGTCTGCTGTGCGCCCAGAAAGCTATATGACTATGTATATAGGGTATCATTTTAACCGTGACAAGTGAAATAATAGAATTTGTGATGTTTGAGAACTGAAGTATATGTCACGTTGTTTGTTTTTTTGTGGCAAACAGAATCGTAAGCAATAAAAGTGCTATTTTCATCTACAATAAAACACTTGTAAAAAAAAAACCAAAAGTGACAGAATTGAAAAGAGAATACCTAAATTGTTACCTTATGGACTCAGCTTCATAAACATGTATGTCATGAGGGTCTATTATTGTTATATTTGCAAATAAGAGCTTGTAATTACTGATAGAGTATAATGAGCAAACCACAAACACAAAATGAAAAAAATGCACCTTTATTTCCAAGTAAAATATTGTCGCCATACACTGTACTAAGGACATAATTTAAATGTTGTGATAACCAGGAGAAATTGACAAATGAAATGTGTGGGTTTTATCTATAATAGTACTGTTTATTTTAAAACTATAGGGGATGAAATTGAATAAATAGTGTATTTTTTCTTTTTTTTCTCTTGTTTTCTCTTTAAAATGAATAGAAAATAAAGTAATTACTGAAAACAAATAACCACCCCAAAAAGCCTAATCAGTGGCAAAAAAAACAAGATATACATCATTTAGTTGTGATGAGTAGTGATAGTTATCGGCAAATGAATGGAAGGAGCGCTGACAGGTGAAAATTGCTTGGGTGCTGAAGGTGAAAAACCCCTCAGTTGTGATGTGGTTAAATGTTCCTTCTACCCAATTATACCATTCCACTCACCTTTTTCTTTTGTGATTTTGTTCCCTTATTTTTTTCTCTTCATTTGTCTTCCTCTTTTCATTTGCCCAATGGTACCTGTGTTGACTTATCTAATACCACAGTCCACAATTCAATTATTCCCTCCCATATAAACTGCTTCTACTGACCAATAATTTCATCCTGGCAAAACACAATCCAGTTAGAGGCTGGTTTACTTGGGCCTACTTTATTGTTAAGCATCCAGAGTGACTGTGATTGGGGCCAGTGATGCGAATTGGCTGAGAGCTAAACAGCTGTCATATTTATGCCGAGCATGCAATTGGGGCTGCAAATAATCTGCAATTCAGGTGACTGCCTGGTAAAGTGTCAGTAAATTGACTCCTATGTCTATACAGCCATTGTTTGGTGATAAAGACAAACTGCTTCTTAGTTATGCATGGCATTGCAACCCTATTTAGTAGCTGATGGATTTGCATGTTGATTTACACACAGCTTCAGCATTGATAGGAATTTGCTTCTGCTCTTGCATGCACGCTTTTATACCTAACTGCTCATCTTGGCGACCTGTGAATGAGATCCATAGTATCTGCTCATAGTCTGTTGTCCACTCTGTTGTGTATGCTCTAAAAAAATGATGGGTACCCACTGTCTTGGCTATGTGTTAGAACTCCAGAATAGGTTGTTTGTTTCAGTGGTATTGCCCATGAGCTGAACAGACACTAGTGACACTATCTTGCCACCGTGGCCACAGTGTAGGATTTTAAAGCAATATGAGCACCTGGGTGCTCTTAGCTTCAGAAAACTTATCAAATGAACCACCCCCTTAGGGAGGTTTGTAAATTGTGTGGACAGGGGGGTGCAGCGGGCATTTACCGTACTTGCTTAGGAGGACTGCTCCATAGCTCCCCTTGTGTATATGGATGCCTCCATTTTCTACGTCCCTGTGCCACAGGTTAAATTTCCCACGGTAATATCCTGTCTCCCCAGCTGCCGGAATGCATGCCGGAAGATGTATTGTCATGGGTACATTTCCCGGCCAAGAGACGTACTCACATCAATGAGAACTACATCTCCCGGTATGCATTGCGCACCCCTGCAGGCATCCCAGGTGCCAGGGTACATAGGACAAAACTGCAGGAACTTGCGGCTCTGCAGCACAGGGGATATAAAATTGAGGCATCCATATAGGTTGAGGACTTTGGAGCATCCCCCATAGGTAAGTAAATGCCTGATTCACCCCCCTACCCCTAATGCTCAGTTCACTTTAAAGTGTCTTGTGTGCCTTTTTGTGAATTCGTGACCTTTTCAGCACCATGTAAAATAATGTAAACTTTTTTCCTTTCCTTTTTTTATTTGGATGTCCTTTACAATTTTTCCTATATATTTTGTGTATGCTTAATTGAGTTGGACCCATTAATGAGGTTTATAACCATTCACTATAGTTTTGTTTTCTGATATTTCATGTATCTAAATGACCATTTCTCTGCAAAAGGACTGCAGTGGGAATAGGGTAACTCTCATTGATAATCAATTACAGGTAATTAAACTCATGTGTGGCCTGGAAATAAACAGTGTGAGTTCAGGGAACAGATAAAATCTATGTAACTAAAGAAAACTGTAATATTAAAGTGGATCCGTGGTCAGACTTTCCCTTCTGCTCCCACAGATTAGCCAAACCATTATAAATTCTAACAACTCTTGTACTTGTGTTTTGTGCTTTAGGGGAAAAAAAAGTCCTTGCACGGATTGATAGTTTTAGTTTCATTTCCCCCCTGAAGCCTTATGTCACTGAAATGTGTAGTTCAACACAGAGCTCATCATGGTGAATATTAGAATTGATATTTACATTTTGATATGCAATGCTGAACAAATGTGCTGTTCTTCAAATCACTTAAAATGTGTCCATTAGTTACCAAAACAATACAACCTTTGCTTGAGCCGCTGGCTCCTGTTCTATGTGATTGCAGGTTCACAACTTGCTGATTCACTTACCCTTTAGTAACTATTGCTCTCCTATGTGATCCAGGGTACAGTTGCACACTTTTTTTTCGCCTAATCCTGGGTAAATAAATCAATCTAGGCCACATTTGCAGGATCATTTTTGTTCTCCTCAGAACTTGAGCTCTGGAGAACTTGAGTAAATAAGACCCACAATCTTTAAAAAGGGTAAAAATGGCTGCTTTGCACGTTCCTTTAAATTGGATTACAAGCAAACCTTATATACCTGATATAACTTGGAGAATATTGTTATGTGAGAGAAAATTGACACTGTACAGACACAAAAAAAAAATATAGTCATCGCCAAACAAAAGATATTTAGGTTAATACAGTGAAATATTTGGTAGCTTGACAGAGTTGAGCACAACATTGAAAGGGTTTAATAAAATTAGGTTTATTGCATTTTGTGCTGACAGAAGTCTCAAAACAAATGAAATCGGCACATTAAAGCTGTATGAGTACGTAAGGTAGCATTCAACCACACAGAGAACCACACTGCAAATAACTACACGAAAACATGAAACTGTAAGATACATAAATAAAAAGCAGCCAATATGTAGCAGTTTCATTTGGTTTGGAACAGGAATATCTGTAGGTTAAATCTATATCCATAGTTATGAACTAAAGGTTAAAGCATTTTATTTACTAGCCATCAAGGGAAGTAGCACATTTGGTAGGTTAATGGGGGCTTACATAAAACAGTGCATCAGGGACTCATCAATCACATTGGTTGTGGGAATTCTCAAAAACACATATGTAGATATATATTATGCGTGCATGTGTGTGTGTGTTTACTGTATTGCACAAATAACACAAAGCAAGAAAAACCAAAACTTGAAGCTTCTTGGGAATCCATTATATCTAAGGAAATTAAGCTGTATCCACCAGGTTATTCTGGTTTTATAGTGCAACTTGTAAATTGAAAATACTGTTGAAGCACCCACCTGTCCGATTCTAAGCTTGCTATATAATCAACACTTCCCTTTACTCTTTCCCACCCCTAACTATACAGATACAGAATGTGTCTGTTCAGCAGCATAGAAGTTCCAGGAAAACTTTGTGCAGATAGTCTGCTTAATTAACCACTTAGCAATTTTGAAAAGCATCATGTCTAACTTAGAACTAGGTGCTGAGCTGTGCCCAGATCTCTTATTTTCTTGCAGTTCTATTATCTGGTACTAAAATAACATTTTTTTTTCTTTAAGGTCCCTGATAGGCTTGCATAGAAGCAAAAATGTCTGTTCAGATTAACCACACATAGAAATGTGAAGTACTGTATTGTTATTAACGGCCTATTGATCTTTTAGTATAAATTTACATTGGGGAGGGTGCAACAGAATACTTGAAATTAAATTCTCATTAAAGTCTAAACTGAAGTTTAAATGAAGGTATTGACGTGCATCTCTTTTGTGAAATTTCCTTCAAATACAAACCCCTTGTTTATAAGACTTGGGTCCTCTGTTTCTAGGTCCAGTCATCCTTTGGCGTATGCTTTTTTTTTTTTTGCCCCTAAATCTTTTCAGTTTCTACAAACCATTGAGAAAGTTTTTGGACAAGTAGACTTGAAAATTTCTCAGAAAATCACAAGCAACCCAATCAACAGATCCATTGTCACACCAATTCACTATATTGCTCAGGTGTTAAGAGGTTGCTTGGAAAGGAATAGAACTTCACAAAGTCTGAATGTTTAGGTATGCTCGCTTGACTTTGACTACTGAAGACTGACTGGATCTATCATCTCCTGTAAAATAAGCGTACTTCAACTTGGATGTTTAAAAGAAAACAAAATACATTTTATGTTGATTTATCTTGCTCCCCCCCCCCCCCCCCCAAAAAAAAACCCACTAATTTTAGCAGTGCTAATTATTTTTGCCGTCTGCTCTATGAACCACTGTAGAAGCACTAGAGAACTAGTTTTTATACACAGAGGCACTTTAAAGGACTCTGTTATGACCTTTCACACTAGGCTGAAGTCTCTGTTGCTTTCGTGCTTTTCATGCAGTTTCCTTTCTATAGGGAAACCTACTTTCTGTACATTCGGCCCTGTATGTAAGGTAATAGCAGAATCCCAAGTTGCAAAATTCTGGGGTTCCACCCAGTGAGACCAGCTTCATACTGTTGGCTGTACCATACAGGCGACACAGTTTCTCAACCTTGCAAACTTGAAATTAATAAGCTATCACGGGCAAGGTACATCCTTGCACAATAAGCAGCTAGAGAAGTAAACACAACTTGACTTTGCAGTCACAAGCATGCAAGGCTGGTGAATTCTATATTCCATACAAGATTGCATTTAGTTGTTTGACACAAGATTCACTACCTGGGTGGCTCAGAATCAAGAGAGGCACCTCTGTTCAAGTTCGTTGTTCTTTATACTGTAAGAAAATAAATTTGACTTGCATTTAGCAGAAGACGGCCTCATGCAGTTCTTGACGTCGGGCTCATGTGGATATTGTATACAATAGAATCTCACACGGTTGAGGACAAACAATATGTTTATAGCAAACACTACACTTTTTTCTTTTTTTTTTTTTCAACATTAGACCACTAGATTCAAAATAAAACACTATATAAGCATACAAATGATATATATATATATAATCTTTGCAATAATATTCTTTTTATACAAGGTATTGAGGAGTTTGGGCTATTAAACAGTTATAAAAATATTTAGACTGAATGTGCTACACTTAATAAATTAAATATAACTGTATTACATGCTCACTCTATCATTAATTTCACTTTATTTTAAACAGCAGACCTATGGAGTCTGATTAATGTTCTATATGTTTTTTTTATATATATGTATATTAAAAAAAATATATACATTGGCGTACGGTGTTACACCGACATGCCACATACAGCTGAAATCACAGCACTATTGAAATGGCACTATATAGGTTTTCTTTTTTTTCCTTCACACCTCTGCTGCATTTTGTTGGAGCGCTGAGTTAAGAATACAGAAACTACTAAGGAAAATTGGGGCTAAAGGTACAGATCACATAGGGGATTAGGAATAAAGAAAGCTGAGAAAAACGGGATACGGAAAGTGGAAATAAATGAGGAGTTTGACCACGTCTGGAAGACCGCCACCTGGAGATTAGACAAATCCTTCTAGATCAACACATCCTAATGGAAAAGTGAGGCTTCAAGAGTGCAATGACAATACCGGCCTTGTATCTTTTTAATAGTTCTCCATCAAACAAAAAATGACAGATTAGATTGTAAAATCAGACAGCGATCAATCCATCTATTGTGTTCTTTCCTGACTTGTCATGAGTAAAGAAGTTCATGTGCGCTCAGAGGAGGGGGAAAAGGACAAAAATAAGCAAGCCAAAAATCACAGCTGAAATAATGATGACTGGGTTAGCGTGAGATGAATGATACATATACTTTCTATCCTAGGCCATGCAATGTAAAAACAGTGGGAGCAGTTCACAGTCTTTGAAAGGTGCAGTGGTTTCCCTGCCACTGATCTAGAATAACACAAACTGTTGGCCCAGTTTGTTTGGCTAGAATGTTGGTGTAATTACTGTGCACCATTCCTCTGGCACAGTTCATCCAAGGCAAGCCTATAAAGCAAAGGGTTGAGTTGAAAGTAAAAGGCAGATAAAATAGTTTTTTTTTTTCTTTTTTTTTTTTTTTGCATCAGATTATTATTGCAACATGCTCCTCGGCATCAGGCAATATATTTCAAAGGCAGCCCTTTCACAATTCCCTGCACAGCTGAATGGTCTTCTGCACACTTCTGAATGTTGTATTCAGTCCTGTACACTATGATTGCTCAATACTTGTTCTTCATTTAGGGTATGTGCAGTCTGAATGAAGAGAATATATATTTGTCATTTAACCTTAGACTCTGCTGTTCGACAGATCGAATTGCTGAAGCCGAGGAGGAAATGGTGGCGGTCAAGAGAAGGGCATAGAGAGAGGAACATTTGGAACGATAAAGCATGCTGGTGAATACCCCCCTCTCTCCCTTATCTTGCCACACCAATACTTTAATCAATGAAACTGGTCTTTATCACCATGTGGTGAAGTTGTGTGGGTGGGATCTCCTGATTTCTGCCAGTACAACCCATGTGTTCTCCAAGTCTGTGTCAGGGAGAGATTGGTGGATCACAGGATGCACAAAAGGGCCAGTATTGATAGCATCTTAAGCAGTGTGGCTCAGTTTAAGAAAGGTACATAGATTTTATGTAAAGATTCATACATAAACTTCACCAGAGGAACTCTGATAAAGGTATGAGGAGCAGTTTCACTTGTGCTGGAATGGAAGATCTGGTGCTGCAGTTCACATGTAAGGAGGGCATTAGAGGGGAATGGTGGAAGCAAGTGAAGTTTCTGAGCACTGACCATATGCCTCCCCACCACCTCTCCTAGTCTCCATGCTGCCTTTAGAATATGGAGAGAGGTCTGAAGGCTCCTGCTGAGTGCAGCAAAAACTTCATTGGAGTTCTTGTCTTCATGAATAAATGGTGATAACTTCTCTTCCTCCCCCGCGAACCAACATTACTCGGTCCAAGTGTTCTGTGAGAACTTCTAAAAATTCCATATCTGCGAAAAATTGCAGCTCAGGAGCATAACAGCACAAGATACAAACTAAAAGAAAACAAAAGAACAGTTGATAAAACACTTACAGAATTAGGTTACCTACATTTTGAATTATTTCAGATATCTGTACTAGACTATTTTAAATTATAAGATTAGTACGTGATGTGTAATAAAAGTGTCGGTGCAACTGGAACAATTGCTTTTTATTTATTTTTTTACTAATAAAATGTGATTCAATATTGATTTTATCAATAGCTGTAGTCTTGTCTTCACCTAGAAAATTGATGAGTTGGGCTGGATTTTCCCATTTAGTCATTATCATTATTTCCACCTTGGCAGGAGAGCTTCGGCCTCTTGTTACATATGCAAAGTATTATTAAAATGGGTACATGCATTTTTGTCTACCATCTCAAAGCAGTTTTAACCACATGGCCGCCCCCGTATAGTATATCTACACTCTTTAAACTTTACTGCCGCGCCTGGGGCGTAGATACAGGTATCACCGCCGCTGTCCGTGCTCCAGCTTGCTCCCGCGCTCATTCACATCATAGCCCGCTCACACGGAGATCAATAAATGGTAACACAGTCATGATCGGCAGCTTCTATGACAAGCTGCGTGATCATTCTGAAAAGAAAAAGTTTCCCATCCACAGTACACTTCCTCTAAGCGTACATAGTATGCTTACAGGACGCATAAAAAAAGAAATTACTGAGGACATCTTGTGCCAAATATTAAAATGACATCAACAAATCAACAAACATTTTTTTTTCATTCAAAGCCTTTTTTTACACTTAAAATTAACCCCTTGCCCCCCACACTCTCCCCAAGGTACCCAAACATTTTTTAATAAAAAAAAAAAACAATAGTTACCTTAGGGACTGAACGTTTTCAATATGCATGTCAAGAGGCTATATTACTGATTTTTTTTTTAATGATGGGCTTGTAAATAGTGATGGACACATGCATTTTGGTCGTACCAATGGTCTAGCACCATACAAAATAAATGGGAGACAGTTGGGGACATCAAACTTGGAGAAGGACTTAGGAGTACTCATCGACAACAAGTTAAATAATCGTACTCAATGCCAAGCCGCTGCAGCTAAAGCTAACAAAATTTTGGGATGCATTAAAAGGGAAATAAAAACTCGAGATGCGAGCATAATATTGCCCCTGTTTAACTCTCTAGTAAGGCCACATCTGGTATATGGAATTCAGTTCTGGGAACCACATTACAAAAAAGATATTGCAGTTTTAGAGCAGGTGCAGAGACGAGCAACAAAATTGATACGTGGGATGGAAGGTCTCACTTACCAAGAAAGGTTAGATAAACTGGGTTTATTTAGTCTAGAGAAAAGACGCCTTAGAGGAGATCTAATTAACATGTATAAATACATCAGAGGGCAATATAATAGCTTGGCGGATGAGCTTTTTGTCCCTAGGCCTTCTCAAAGGACTAGAGGACATGATCTGCGCATGGAGGAAAAACGTTTTAGCCATTTATTTAGGAAAGGGTTCTTTACAGTAAGAGTGATAAAGATGTGGAATGCATTGCCACAGGAAGTCGTTATGGCAAACTCTATACCTGCATTTAAAGGGGGCTTAGATGCTTTCCTTGGGTTGAATGACATCCATGGCTACAATTACTAGGTAAGGCAGAATGATGTTGATCCAGGGATTTTATCTGATTGCCATCTGGAGTCGGGAAGGAATTTTTCCCTTTTGGGGCTAATTGGACCATGCCTTGTAAGGGTTTTTTCGCCTTCCTCTGGATCAACAGGGATATGTGAGGGAGCAGGCTGGAGTTGTACTTTGTACTGGTTGAACTCGATGGACGTATGTCTTTTTTCAACCAAAAAATAACTATGTAACAAAACTGACAAAATGCACCTTTATTTACAAATAAAATAGTAGCGCCAGACATTGTTATGGGGACATAATTTAAATTGTGTAATAACCAGTAAAAATGGGCAAATAAATTATGTGGATTTTAATTACAGTAGCATGCATTATTTAACCACTTCAGCCTACAGCCTCCCATTCATTCTCCAATAACTTTATCACTACTTATCACAATTAATTGATCTATATCTTGTTTTTTCTGCCACCAATTAGGCTTTCTTTGGGTGGTACATTTTGCTAAGAATTATTCTTTTCTAAATGTATTTTAATGGGAATATTTAGAAAAAAATGGAAAAAAAATTCATTATTTCTCAGTTTTCAGCCATTTTAGCTTTAAAATAATACATGCTAGCATAATTAAAACACATGTATTTTATTTGCGCATGTGTCCCGGTTATTACACCATTTAAATTATGTCCCTATAACAATGTATGGCATCAGTATTTTATTTGGAAATAAAGGTGCATTTTTTTCAATTTGCGTCCATCACTATTTACAAGCTTATAATTTAAAAAGTTATAGTAATATACTCGCTTGACATGCATATTAAAAAGTTCAGACCCTTAGGTAACTATTTATGTTGTTTTTTTTTCATTGTAATTTTTTTTATTTTATTATTTTTTTATTAAAAATGTTATTTGGGGTTTTTCAGAGTGGGGAGGTAAACAGGTAAGTTTAAATGTAATTGATTGTGTATATTCAAAAATGTATGTAGATGTAGTTTTTCTATTTGGCCACAAAATGGCCACAGTGATTTTTTATCCACAGTGATTTTTTTGATTTTTCATCATGTAAGTTCCTGAGAGCTCTCGCTTACTGGAACTGAAGGGGTGAAAAATAGAAAAATCACGGCTTTTCAGAGAAGTCGTCGGTTTTTCTTACGGAGACATAGATCAATGAAAGGGAACTGTATTCCCATTCATTGATCTCAGGGGCAGTGGGAGCGTGCACGGCGCAGCAGCAGCGGGGCAGGCTATCCGGACGGATATATCCGCCCAGATAGACCTAAGTTGTTAAAAACTATAATGATCGAAAACTGATAAATAATTATTTTTCCCCCCATTTTTTTCTTATTTTCCCATTAAAAAACATTTAGAATAAAACAATTCTTGGCATAATGTACCATCCACAGGAAGCCTAATTGGTGGTGGGAAAAAAAACAAGTTATAGTTCATTTCATTGTGTTAAGTAGTGATAAAGTTATTGGCGAATGAATGGAAGGAGCGCTGGAAGGTGAAGATTGCTCTGGTGCAAAACCCCTCAGTTGTGCAGTGGTTAAACTGCTGCTATATTACCTTAACCACTTCAGGATTCTGTGTACGCATAAGTACGCCCCTGAATCCTGAAGCGGTTTCCATGGGTTCCATGTCAGTTCATGGAGGGTGTCTCCGTGATCACCCTGCGAGCCTCCAATCGCAGCTCACAGGGTAAATGTAAACACGCGGGGAACATCTTCCCCGCTGTTTACATACATACGGTGCTGCTACGCAGCAGAGCCGTGAAGGAGATCGGCGATCCCCGGCCTCTGATTGGCCGGGGATCGCCGGCATCTGATAGGCTGAAGCTTATCTGAGGCGACGCAGGACGGATTTCCGTCCTGCGCAGCCCATAATGAAGAGGGGAGGGAGGGAAGGAGGCAGAGGGAGGAATAGCGCTGCGGAGGGGGGCTTTGAGGAGCCCCCCCCACTAAGCACAGCAGTGTGGCGGCGATCAGACCCCCCCCCAGCAGGACATCCCCCTAGTGGGAAAAAAAGGGGGGAAGTCTGATCGTCCTGTCTGCTATCTGATCTGTGCTGCGGGCTGAAGAGCCCCCGCAGCACAGATCATCCAAACCACCCGAAACCCGGAAGTGGTTAATGTCCAAAAGTTTTTTCTTCAAATGCAGTCTTAACCACTTGATGACCACAGTGGTAACCCCCCCTAAAGACCAGGCTAATTATTACTAATATGGCCACTGCAGCTTTAAGGCCAAGCTGCAGGGCCGCACTACACAGCACACAAGTGAACCCCCCCTTTTCCCCCCACCAACAGAGCTCTTTGTTGGTGGGGTCTGATCACCCCCCAGTTGTTGTTTTTTTTAATCAATATTTATGTTCGTTTTTTTTATCAATATTTATGCTTGGTTTTTTTTACTTTTTTAATTTACTATTTATGTAATTTTTTATTTTATTTTAGAAAACTCCAACCTCCCCCCAGCCGGCCAATCAGGCGATCGGCTCTCATAGCCTTCAGCCTATGAGAGCCGATCGCTCTCTTGTCCCCCCTGTGTCACACATCTGTCCCCAGTATAGCGCTGCTGCTGATCGCAGCGCTGTACTACATGTAAGGACGGCAATCGCCACTCGGAGACTGAAGGTGGGGTGGAGGTCCTCCCCCCAAGCAGGAGATGCGCGTGCAGCCTGCGCGTGATTTCCTGCAAAGTGCAGCCCCAGGACTTGACGCCAATTGGCGTTAGGCGGTCCTGGGGCTGCCGCCGCGGTCACGCCCATTGGCGTAAGGCGGTCTTAAAGTAGTTAAAGCACACCTGAACTGAAAATTAAAAGCCAAAATAAACATATACACATCATACTTATCTACCGTGTAGTCTACTCATCAATCTCTTTCTCCTCTCCTGCGTCCTGTTAGTCCACGGTGATCAATGGCATTCTCTGTCCTCCATTTTGAAAATGGCAATTACCCCATAACCGCTTTCTGGTCAGCACATTGTTACACTGTAATATCGCTCACGTGAGCCATAGGGAAACATGGACATTACCTTGCTCATCAGTTGTCCTTTCAGTTATAATTGGCAGCAACTGATTTATAACTCACAGCAACTAATATATTTCAGTTCTAACAAAATCTTGTCAGAACTGGAAGGAATCTTAGAAAGAAAAATGTGAGCTTCTGAGAGGAACTGACGTCGAGATAAGTAATATTCATTTGCAGGTACATCATGTGTTTATTTGAAATAATTTTACTTGGCTATGGTTCCCTTTAAAGTCCATTCTGTGCCAATGTCATCACTCCTATATATCTTGCGGCTTATCTCTAGGTTCCCATGTCTCTAGGTACATGCTATCACTATGATGTAGAGCAAAGAGCCAGGACTGCCTAGTTCATCTGAAGCTTCCAATTAATGCTGTGCTTCAATGCAAAGCTAACCACCATTAGCAATCATATTGTAGGTGGGGACAGGGCAGGAGTGTCATGACATGGGAGGACGTGGCAGAAGAAGAGGCCTAGAGAAGCCACTTTCTCAGTTACTTAGTAATAAAAGGAAAATAAGGTATATTGTTAATGTATACATTATGCCCCCACTAAAAGCTATCTGAACTCACAATACATATTTAGTAGAGAATAGCTCCCAGGAGGAGACCCAATCCAGTGCTGCAGAAAGTAAATGTTCTGCTGCTCTGCTGTGTTTTTCTGCAGTATGGGGAAGGGACACTTGCTGGGAAAGGAAGGAATCGCTATGGGGGTTGGGGAGCAGTGCTTTACTGGCTACTTGTGCTATTTGGGGAAGGGGGTCGAGAATGGTTGCTGTACTGGCCACTTATTATGTGAGGGGCAGAGGGATGCTAACTATTCAGACAAGCCTATCATTTGTAATAGTGGCTGAATGGAGTAATGGTTAGGGGCTCTGCCTCTGATACAGGAGACCAGGGTTCGAATCTTGGCTCTGCCTGTTCAGTAAGCCAGCACCTATTCAGTAGGAGACCTTAGGCAAGTCTCCCTAACACTGCTACTGCCTATAGAGCGCGTCCTAGTGGCTGCAGCTCTGGCGCTTTGAGTCTGCCAGGAGAAAAGCGCGATATAAAAGTTCTGTGTTTGTTTGTTGTTTGTTTGTAATAGGTCACAATGGAGGCGAAAGGCTTCATTTGCTTACTCCTGTGTCTTCCTTCCGTATTGTTTCCGTCCTGCTACCCTCTAGATTGTAAGCTTGCAAGGGAAGGGAACGCCTAGTATTGTTTATTTTGTTGAAATCTATCATATAAATGTGTACCAATGTTAGTAATATCTCAAACCACACATTAACTATGTATTTGTACTTGTATTGCTGGATGTCATGCCCGTACAGTGTCTTCTTATGTATATATACAGTGGAGGAAATAATGATTTGACCCCTCACTGATTTTGTAAGTTTGTCCAATGACAAAGAAATGAAACGTCTCAGAACAGTATCATTTCAATGGTAGGTTTATTTTAACAGTGGCAGATAGCACATCAAAAGGAAAAATCGAAAAAATAACCTTAAATAAAAGATAGCAACTGATTTTCATTTCATTGAGTGAAATAAGTTTTTGAACCCCTACCAACCATTAAGAGTTCTGGCTCCCACAGAGTGGTTAGACACTTCTACTCAATTAGTCACCCTCATTAAGGACACCTGTCTTAACTAGTCACCTGTATAAAAGACACCTGTCCACAGAATCAATCAATCAAGCAGACTCCAAACTCTCCAACATGGGAAAGACCAAAGAGCTGTCCAAGGATGTCAGAGACAAAATTGTAGACCTGCACAAGACTGGAATGGGCTACAAAACCATTAGCAAGAAGCTGGGAGAGAAGGTGACAACTGTTGGTGCGATTGTTCGAAAATGGAAGGAGCACAAAATGACCATCAATCGACCTCGCTCTGGGGCTCCACGCAAGATCTCACCTCGTGGGGTGTCAATGGTTCTGAGAAAGGTGAAAAAGCATCCTAGAACTACACGGGAGGAGTTAGTGAATGACCTCAAATTAGCAGGGACCACAGTCACCAAGAAAACCATTGGAAACACATTACACCGCAATGGATTAAAATCCTGCAGGGCTCGCACGGTCCCCCTGCTCAAGAAGGCACATGTGCAGGCCCGTCTGAAGTTTGCCAATGAACACCTGAATGATTCTGTGAGTGACTGGGAGAAGGTGCTGTGGTCTGATGAGACCAAAATAGAGCTCTTTGGCATTAACTCAACTCGCTGTGTTTGGAGGAAGAAAACGCTGCCTATGACCCCCAAAACACCGTTCTCACCGTCAAGCATGGGGGTGGAAACATTTGGCTTTGGGGGTGTTTTTCTGCTAAGGGCACAGGACAACTTAATCGCATTAACGGGAAAATGGACGGAGCCATGTATCGTGAAATCCTGAATGACAACCTCCTTCCCTCTGCCAGGAAACTGAAAATGGGTCGTGGATGGGTGTTCCAGCACGACAATGACCCAAAACATACAGCAAAGGCAACAAAGGAGTGGCTCAAGAAGAAGCACATTAAGGTCATGGAGTGGCCTAGTCAGTCTCCGGACCTTAATCCAATAGAAAACCTATGGAGGGAGCTCAAGCTCAGAGTTGCACAGAGACAGCCTCTAAACCTTAGGGATTTAGAGATGATCTGCAAAGAGGAGTGGACCAACATTCCTCCTAAAATGTGTGCAAACTTGGTCATCAATTACAAGAAACGTTTGACCTCTGTGCTTGCAAACAAGGGTTTTTCCACTAAGTATTAAGTCTTTTATTGTTAGAGGGTTCAAAAACTTATTTCACTCAATGAAATGCAAATCAGTTGCTATCTTTTATTTAAGGTTATATTTTCGATTTTCCTTTTGATGTGCTATCTGCCACTGTTAAAATAAACCTACCATTGAAATGATACTGTTCTGAGACTTTTCATTTCTTTGTCATTGGACAAACTTACAAAATCAGTGAGGGGTCAAATAATTATTTCCTCCACTGTATGTTCCCCAATGTTAGTTTTGCACTATGTAGAGCCCTATGGAAGATGTTGGTCCTATCTAAATACAAAATAATATACTGGCCACACTTGCTATGGGGGGTGGGGCCCCATGAGATTTTACCATGATACTCCCATACCGGGGTGCCATGATTTGTAGTTACACCCCTGACATTCAATAACCTTTTAAAGAAAAGCTTACTCTAGATCAGGCATGGGCAAGCTGGGCCCTCCAGCTGTTGAGGAACTACAAGTCCCACAATGCATTCATAAAGGGCAAATGCATTGTGGGATTTGTAGTTCCTTAACAGCTGGAGGGCCAAGTTTGCCCATGCCTGCTCTAGAACATAATGAGTCATTCCAATACATATTTAAACAGCTCATAAAACTCTTTTCAAGCTTTTAACGTGTACAGTTAGTAAAAAGGATACAGTTTTCATCTCCTTTCCTATTGCGAGGTGGGCCCGGCATATTGAGAAGAACAAGTTTTGCATCATGAGATTTTTTGACGATGACCTCATTCAGTTTCACTGCTGTGTGCATCCTGCGAACATTTGACTGGTTCCTGAATAAATAGATCAGCACAGGCTTAATAAGCATAATAACACAGATGTCTTGTACAAAAAAAAATCAAAATGCATGCTAGTATAACATTTACATGATTGAAAAATAAACACTTACAAGTTCTCCCATTCACTTTGATTGCAAAAAAAGAAAAACATAGTAGTTAAAAGATGGCAAAATAACCAACAAGCCTAAAATTTATATTGTACACAAAATTATAGCATAACACTATATATAACTGAGTGAATTCCTAACCGAAGGTTTGTAATCTCTTACACTAAGGTAATGTTAATCGTGTCCACCTGTAATTCTGCTGGCAGCTGGACTGCAGTCACATAGCCTGAATTGGCAAAATACACTTAATTTGTTCATCTTGGAATTGATCTACTATCTATGATCAAGCACCAATCATTATTGGCTTATACCCCAATGTGTGTGAAACATGCTTAGGTATATATACAAGAGGATGGCGCTCACAGGCCCCAAATATTTCAAACCTATACACTATGCAAGATGGGAAGCATGAAACATGCTTAGGTGCCCACGCACCACACGGCTCATAGTAAAGGTTATCGGTTTGTATTAAGGTGAGGAAGCGGTCTCAGACCCGTGAAACGCGTTGTCTACAGCATAACCAATGGAGGAGAGCGACCAGTTCCAGAAGGTTCTAGGACACCGAGCGGGAATGGTTTTATTTCCTTATGTGCATACGGTGGTTGCAGGATTGCAACCCACTCTTGTGAGTATCTACTACCCACAACATTCTGTGATACATTGTACCTTACGATATGCAACATCCGGCTCCTGGTCTCCCCTTCTTCATAGGCCAAGGTATCTCCACTCCATTTGAGAAGGGACTTCCCGCTATTGAACTACCATATATTTGTCGGGGTCATATCAGCGGAGTTGGGGAAGGGTTAGTTATTCAGTAGTTAACAGTAGCTGTGTGTGCACATGCAAATCTCATAACATTTTCTTTAATATTTGCAGGTTGTCCCCAGGGACGCAACACACACCACACCAAAAATGGGCATGGCCATGCAACGTAATGCAGTTATGGTCATGGTGCAGTCAAATGGATGTGAACTTAGCAGCAATGTAAGTAAGCCTGCCCAGCAAAATGTTGGATGAACCCCCCTTTCCTTTAATACAAAAAAAATAATTCCCACAAAAAAAAAAATTGATGTGCAGCATATCACATAAGTAGGTAGTGTCTCCTAAACATAACTAGGCAGATTTGCCTGGCTTGCAAGCCGGGCTGGCTGACTGGCCTGGCTTCTGTGTTGTGGTGGCCTGGCTTGCTGCCTGATGCCAGTCCCCCATCCTCCCACAGTATTCCTTGGTAGTTTGGTGCCCCCCCATCTTTACACAGTATTCCGTAGTAGTCTAGTGGCCCCTCACCCCCCACAGTGTTCCCTGGTAGTTTAGTGGTCCACCATAATATTGCCTAGTCATCTAGTGTCCCACCATAGTATTCCCTTGTTGCCCCCCATAATACCATTATGCCCTGGTAGTGTAGCGCTCTCCCCATAATATTCCCTAGTCCCCCATGACCCAATTGTATTACCTCACCCTCTAATTGTTGTCCCCCCATAACATTCCCTGCACCTAGTGGTCCCTTATAACCCCATAGAATTACCTAGTCATCTAATGCCCCCCCCCCCTTCATAACCCTAAAAAATACCTAGGTCGTCCAGTGGTTCCCCCCATAACCGCAAAGTTTACCATAGTGGTTTTGTGGTCCCCGAACCCCCCTTTCCAGCGGACAGCACTACTAACTTCCTCCAGCCGCTCAGTCTCCAGATTATAGACCAATCTTCTGTAGCAGTTGCTTCTCCCTCTAATGGCTGAGAATCAGACTCTGCCTAGAGCCCTAGCGTCTGATTCTCAGTCACTAGAGGGAAAAGCTTGCAATAGAACATGGGTCTGGACTACGGAAAGTGAGCAACCAGAGGAGATGAGTTCTGCCACACACTGCACAACTCTGCCATGGGAGGTCTGGGAAACACAGGCACCTAACATCCCGGGGTACCCCAAGCATACTTCCCTCTAGCTATGCACCTTGCTGTCCCTTTACCTTATTTTCTGTCCTTCAGACTATTCAACCAACTTCTGATTCCATCTCATTGTTTGTGTGATGACAGACACTTGTAAGTCTATCGTTTCATTGTACTCGTGGGGGCTACAGGTAGTCAGAAAATTGTACCAAGAACTAAGTAATTGATTATTGCTTGCTGGATCCTCTGGAAGTTGGTTTTGTCTTGTGGCATTGTTTTTGTGTGTACAAGAGTGCCTGTATCTTCTACTCCCTACACTAAGTTGATGGAACACACTGCTCAACAGCACACAAGTGTGCCCATTGGACAATGCAGTTTATGCAGGAATCGGCTCAGTAATGTGACAGTGGGTCCAGACCATGATCTGTTGTTGGTTTGAAGCTGTCTTTGAGTAGAAGCAAGTTACGCAAACTTTGATATTATTAATATTATTATTTATATTAATTTGCTTACGGTTTCATGTTGAAAAAATCTCTGATCCCCTCCGGAGTACTGCTAGGACTTTTACTCTTGTTCTTATCTGCTGTGAACTTATCCTTTGTCCAGGTTAGATGCACTTTATCTTGAGTAGAGTCTGGCTGCTCCTCTGGAGGAGACTGGGGGGTTGAACCTGTTGCATTTTTGTCATGTATTAACTGTACCTAAAGGTAAGGTAGATCCAGAGTTAGAGAACAAGCATTAAACACTTCAACATTAAAGTGAAATTCCACTTTCATAAAAAATGTGCTATGGATATGTATGCACCAATGCTAAAGAAGCCGTTTAATGCTATAAAACATTTGCTATTTTTTTTTAATTTGCAGCCAGCTATGAATTTCCAAAACTGATCAGAAGCACAAATTCCACTTCCTTTGAAGTATGGAATTTGTACTGTGTACGGTACCGACTGCCCAGATGTTTACCTCTTTCTTCATAATTAATTAGCTGTGCATCTTCTTAAAAGGAGCGCCAAAGTGAAAATAAACTGAAGAGATAAACATGTATGTACAGTGTCAAGCATACAAATAACTTCACTGTGTACCTTTTTTTTTTCTTTTTCTGCTTGAAAGTGTTAACATTCAGGTATGTAAGTGACTCTTTCCAGTCAGACCTAGTCGGACTATTAAGCTGAATACTCACTGCAGTGACGAGGAAGATGGATCCAGCGACGTCTCGCTGATAACGAGAGTCCCACGATCCATCTTCCGGCCGGTGGGTATGCACGACGTCACACGGTGTTACATAACAGGTGTGAATGGGAAATCAAGCGATTGCGGTACTCTGCGCACAGTCGTCTGGGATCTTAAAGATCTTATGTGATGGTCGTTATCATCGCACAACGCTAAACAACGTCTGCCTGAACCCGTGCCTGTACCCACATTGGGAGATCATGGAAACAATTGCTTGTTGCGCAAAGTATTGCTGGTCCTCGGGAAAACTGCGTCGTGGGTATGGGCCTTTAGCGTAACCCTCACTAAAAAGAAATTACAGCAATCTATTTCCTCGTGGAGAACAGCTTCTGAGAGCAGGGAAAGAGAGAAAAAGCGTCAATTGTTCATAGATTTTAGCTCTGGAATACTTCAAAGGGCCAGTGCACACCAAAAACCTCTAGCAGATCCGCAAAACGCTAGAGGTTTTTGAAGCAGATTTTCGGAGAGATTCTAGGCATGTTTAGAGAGATTTTCTAAACATGCCTAGCGTTTTTTGGAGAGTTTTTGTGTAGCAGATTTCATATATTGTTACAGTAAAGCTGTTACTGAACAGCTTCTGTAACAAAAACGCCTGGAAAACCGCTCTGATCTAGCGTTTTTCAGAGCGGTTTTCCACTTTCCTATACTTTAACATTGAGGCAGAAACGCCTCAGAAATCTAAAAAATACTGCAGCCCCCGAGTTTGCGTTTGTGGAAAAAATGAACTGCTCTGGTGTGAACCAGCCCATTGAAATACATTACCCAAGCGTTTTTCAAACCTCTAGCGTTTTTAAAAACGCTCCAGAAACGCTCTGGTGTGTACCAGCCCAAAGACTGTAATTGAGCAGAGACAATGAAACATTAAAAACGTATAAAAGTAGATTTAAACAAAATAAAAACTCTAGGATATCTCAAAAAAGTGTGTGTATGTATGTATATATATATATATATATATATATATATATATATATATATATATATATATATATATATATATATATATATATATATATGAGTAGGAGAAAAGACACAATTGTTTATCTCATTGGTTTATATTCCCTTCGGTATTCCTTTAAATGACTGGCAGCAGCTTAATCCCTCTCAATCTGGCAGTGTCTGTTAGGATCATTGTGGAATGGCTTTTTGCTTATATGGAATAATAAGGTAACCTGAAGGTGCCGATAATCATTCACCTCCAATGATCACACAGCCACAATGGGCAACACTTTATCAGCTTGATCAACAACATGTTTTTGTGGGAATGTGATACCACCTCCTCAAGTAACAAACTTGAGAGCCACAGTGGTAAATGAGTCCTGGCTAAATGCTTAATTTAAAATGATGTTTCCTATGACTTTGGTGTCTGAACTAAAGCAATTTCTCAATTTTCAACAAAAGTGGAGCTTCACTTTAATGACGCTTGCAGGTTAATTCCCCGAAGAGTTGGAGGTATGGAGATGGCACTGATTAATGATGATCGTGCTACCTCTTCCTCCGGTTTTTCCTCACAATCTCCCACTTGCTCCTCTGGGACACTTAGATGCAGCCGAGAGTTTGTGGGATTCTTGCGTCTGATTGATCCTCGGGATTCATCAGTAATGCTCTGAATCTGCGTAGGATGGATTGGAAGACAACATAAATGACGAGGGATAGTAGTCCATTCACAGCCTTTTCCTCTCATATTCCAAACATGCCTACACCGGTTACTCTGACATTAATCTAAACAGCAACTCTGCAGGCTGATTTTATTTATTTATTTTTTTATTTATAAAGCACTACAAATCATGCAGTTCTCTACACTAAGGCTAGGTGCACACATTACATAACATGAAAAGCTACGTTTTATGTCATGTTTTATGTTAATGTTGTGTGTGTTTTTTGTGCATTTGTGATGCGTTTTGGTGCATTTGTGTGTTTACTGCAGGTGCGTTTTTCAAGCTGTTTGTGTGTGTTTTAATGCGTTTGCATATAAAAAATGCATATGCGTTTTGTATGCGTTTTTCACGTGTTTTCATTTAGCATTTTATGCAAATCGCTAGGAAGATAACAGGAAGTGGAAATACATCACAAAACTTTTTTTTAAAGCAAAAACGCATACCGTTTCGATTCCATTGACTTTCATTAGGTGTGTTTTTGATATGCGTTTTTTCCTGTGGCCCATAGACTTCCATTAGTGACAAAAACGTAACGTTTTCAGCAACGCAATCGTTTCTGCTATGTGTGCACCTAGCCCAAATCCTGTTTTCTGAAGACAGCAAGGTTATGGACTATATAGTCCATGTACAACTTCTCAATTACCTCTCTGCACACACCCAACCCATCGCTGTCTTTATATACAAGTAGGAATTCTCTTATTGCAAGAATAGTGATTCTTGTAGAGCCAGACTTATTGCAATAAAGTTTTTTAGACTGTATAGGCACAAAATAAGTCAATCTTTGTTGAACAATCAATTAAAAACAATTAAAATCAAAATATTGTGGAGGTAGGCACATAAATAATTGAATATCCAAGGAGTATAATATGGATGAACAGGGGGTCCCCAAAAGAGGATAATCAAAGTGCTATTTGTGACTTAAAGTGCATATTAGAGCCAAAGCAATCGTACAAACTGCAAAAAAAAGACAACCATAAGAAAACAATGACAAGTGAAACAATATGGAACAATTAACATGAAGAGGGAATAAAAAAGTGAGTGAATCACAGCAAAAATACAGAAAAGTGCACATGCTGTAGCCAATAAATAGACTCCTATTAGAAGAAAAGATCCCAAAGCGCAGTACAAAGAAGTGGGAATGAGGTAGTAAACGAGAGTGCCACAACCAAAGGGCATTGAGTGTTAGGGTCCCCTGGGTAAAACCTCCCCTGTAAGGCTCCGCTATCGCGATTCGCCAATTGCGCGGCTTTCTCAGAGCAATAAAGATGGACTTATTTTGTGCCTATATTAGTCTGGAGCACTATTTTTGAGGTGTTCTTTACTTTGTGGTTTGTTGCTATTTTGGGTTATCACATGAGGTAAATTACCAGCCATGTGATAAATAGTTTGGTAACCTCTGGTGAATTGACACCATTGACTGTACATTTCTTTAAAAGGAACCAGAGGTGAGAGGCATATGTAGGCTTTCCTTTTAAACAATACCAGCTGCCTGGCAGTCCTGCCGTTCTTTCTGATCAGTAGTGTCTCAATCACACACCTGAAACATGCATGCAGCAAATCTTATAAGATTTTTGTCACAAGCATTGGATCTGCATGCTTGTTCAGGGTCTATAGCTATGAGGATTAGAGCCAGAGGATCAATAGGACAGCCAGGCAATGTGCATTGTTTAAAAGGTAATAAATATGTCAGCCTCCATGTTTCTCACCTCCGGTTGTCTTTAATAAGTCACCCTCATAAAATCATAACAGCAGCTGAAGATCTGTGACCATACATGGTGGGGTAAAGGAGGGGGAAGCCAATATGGTGACTTCAGTGGGAAAAGCAAACATTGCTTTCTCCTCAACCTGAAATATTTAGCAACTTGGCGAATTTTCTCTAACTTTCCTCCTTTTATTACGCTTATTATTTTCATTGTATTTCTTTTACAGAATGAACAATACACACTCACATGAATAACATGGACAAAACAAAGACAAGATGCATACTGGTAAGAAAGGGAGGAGGGGAACAGAGGAAAACATGCTGCTGTGATATACACACTCATCAAGAGTAAGTCCAATCAAAGTGGGCATTACAGAGAATCGTGTGTAGTTTACAAATGACTCGCGTTTCATACATAAAAAGTTCTCTTCATGTAAAAAATATTCTGTACTGTTTTTGTTATTACATATTTTTGTTGTTGCACATTATAGCATTACATAAACTTTCGTAAATAGTTGAGAAGAAATTAAAAGCACATTGAAAACAAAAAAAACCCCAAACATTATTTATACTACACAGTATGTCCAAATCCAGAGTTGTCCGAAAGTAAACCATTTATCCACATTTCACTATGTACTGTATAACACATGACTTGACTTACAAACAACCTCCCAAGACAAAACCTGTTTGTAAGTAGGGGACTTCCTGTATTTATGAAAGGATGCTTAGACTGAGAAAAATAAAATGAATGGTCAATAGATTAATGTGTAAGTCAAAGGGCAATTTCAAGAGATAAACCTAAATATTTACTTTTATAGGGCCAAAACAATACCATCTGTGTGAAATTGAGGAGTTAATACACAGATTAAAATTAGATTTGATACCAAGGGCCTGATTTACTAAGGCTTAGTTAGATTATCGGAGAACGCAAGTTATCCTGTAAACTGGGCCTTAATTTTATCAGAATTGCATATGGAAAAGTTTGCAGAACTTGATTGGGTCATATCGGATCACAGCAAGAAAGCACTGAAAGATGAGCTACTGTGCTGTGCCATTACCATCATTTACAAATGTCCTCAGAAACCTTTTAAAAAGAAATCTTTGAATTTATTCAGATGTTGATGTACTTTTATGTAATTGTACTTAAAGGGAACCTGAAGTGAGAGGAATGCGCACGCTGCCATCTTTATTCCCTTATAAAAAATGCCAGTTGCCTGGCCATCATGCTGGGCTGTTGGCTTCATTTGTTTTTGAGTTATACACCAGCAACAAGCATACAGCCAGTGGAGTCAGACCAGAGTCAAAGCATGCTCATTCGGGGCCAGTGACCTAAAGGAGGCATCAGTGTAGGAGTCAGGCAACTGGCATTGTTTATTAGAGAATGAAGATGGAAGACTCCATATTCTTCTTACTTCAGGTTCCTTAACCACTTCGGGAACGGGGCCGTTCTATCAGATCTGCGCTGCGTGGGCTCTCCAGCCCGCAGCGCAGATCGCGTGCAAGGCAGGGCGGTCAGACTCCCCCCCCCCCTTTTCCTTACTAGGGGGATGACCTGCTGGGGGAGTCTGATCGCCGCCGCTCCGTGTGGCCGAGCGGGGGGGTGCTGAAGATCCCCCCTCCGAAGCGTTTTCTGCGCTCCCTTCCTCTCCCTCCCTACCTCTCCCTCATTGGGCTGCGGTCCTGCGCCATGTAGGATAGGCTTCAGCCTATCAAATGATGGTGATCCCCGGCCAATCAGAGGTCGGGGATCGCCGATCCCCCTTAGCAGCGCCGTATTGATGTAAACAGCGGGGATTTTTTCCCCGCGTGTTTACAATTAGCCTGCGGGCCACGATCGGAGGCTCGCAGGCTATTCACGGAGACACCCTCCGTGAACTGACATGGAACGGCCACTCGGTTTCCATGTAAAACCACAAACGACCAGCCGCCGCCTATCGGAGTTAGCTGGTGGTTAAGTGGTTTTTAAAATGGAATTCAGTAACATAATATACTTGCATAACTGAATTAGGTTCTCTTGTACAATACTGGCATGCCACCTCAGTATATACAGTAAGTTGTTGCTCTGTGACTTCACTGATAGTAAGCTGGTTACTATGTGCTGATCCTGGATACAGTGTGCTTCTAAAATGCTGCCACTACTTTTCCTCCGTGACCTCTTGTCACTTGTCTCTCTACTTTCCATATTATCCTTGTGCAGCACTTCTGCAAACACTACCAACTAGTGATGAATAATGCATTTTGAAAACAGAGCTAAAAATCAGAACAGAGTTCCATTCAAAGAAATTATACCCACACGAAAGCATGATTACAAGAATTACACTAATGTTAAGAAAAAAAGTTCTTACTGTGGATTTGTGCACACAATTTTAATCCCAACACAACTATTTTTCTAGACGTTCACCTACCTTCACTATGTTCTGAAGTACGTTTTGAAAACTTTTCCCATTTATTAGTAGCAAACCATTTCTACTAGCTGAAGCTAGGTTCACAGGATTATATATGTTCACTAGTGATCTCCAGTTTGGAGACCTGTTAGTAAATTAGGCCCTGATGTATAGACTAGGAAAACAAGTTGATACACTGTAAAATCGTCAGCTATTATTGAGCTTTCATTATCTGCTTTCAGGATTTAGAGTCATACTTTATCTGAATTGAATAGGTGTGGGGTGGGTAACCATTGATATCTATCATATCACTGAGCAGTCACCTTGTGGCTGTAACAACTTATTATTATTATTATTAATTGTATTTATAAAGCGCCAACATATTATGCAGTGCTGGACAATAAATATATACAATGATACAAGGATGACAGACATAACAAGGTTATACAACATAGAACAAAGTTATACATGCAAATTGTACAAAATAGATGATCACGCAATATGGGCTGGTTAGGTAGGCCCAGTGATACAGGTACAGGCTGTCAAAGGACAGGAGCACACGATCCTGTAGACTACACTAGGGAATGGAGGACCCTGCCAGAGGCTTACAATCTAAACAAGCATCTTACCTCTCTCTCACGTTCTGTTTTGTTCAGGTTCATTTGCTTCAAGATTTGCGATCTTTGTTCCATGACAAGAGTCTTCTCGTAAGTATATGCCGAAATATCACTGTCATGCTGAAACACATAAATAGCACATATGAAACTATTACACTGCAGCCTGAGATATTGGCAGCTGTAAGGTACACAGGATTCTAAACTCTGCTCATCAGTAACAATTAATGATGTGCTACAGAATATGGCCATTCAGGATAAAGGGCACTGGTGAATGATTGGAAAGCTCACAATACACTTAAAGCGGAATATAACCTTGCATTTCAACTTTGCTCTAAAACATTATTTACAGCATATTATATGCAAAAAGCATTTTTTTTACTAGACCAGCATTGGAAGGGTTAAACACAGAGGTTTAAAGTTCCGTGGAGAGATATGCAGAAGTTCAGATTGTTACATTCTATTTAGTTAAATGTATCTATTGAGAAATGTTACACACTCTGGCTG